>NC_091456.1:72309246-72609246 GCF_027789765.1 Dendropsophus ebraccatus
CAGGGAGCATGAAGGAATGAGCAGGGCAGATGTGGGCACATACATGCAGCACTCTCTGTCCGGGGAGAGAGGGGTTACAGCTATGGAGAGATTACCTCCACAGTCCTGTCCCCTGATGTAAGCCCCAGCCTGGAGTGGATCAGCTATGATTTGGAAGGTGAGGGAGACTTCCTGGGTTGGAGTACAGTGCTGTAGACCCCGCTATGCAGACCATGCCCCTCCCCCACTCCCCCTCCCCCCCAGCACAGGGAGCTCTTAAACCAAAGCAATGCTCTTAAACCAAGTCACAATTTTTAAAAACTGTGAGCTCTTAAACTAAAACGCTCTTAAACAAAGTTACTATTAAACCCTATATATATACACACACACACACACACATCTCCTCTACCCGTGTGTATATATATATACACACACCTCTGTGTATATATATATATATATACACACACACACACATACTGGAAAGTACAGGCTATTGCTCTCTGGTGTCAGCAGTGTCACGTTACACAGAGGTGTGTGTGTATATATATATATATATATATATATATACACACACATACAGGAAAGTATATATATATATATATATATATATATATATATATATATATACACACACATACACACCTCCTCTACCCATGTAACGTGTGACACTGCTGACACCAGAGAGCAATAGCCTGTACTCTCCTGTATTACATACCCTCTACATGTGGAATGTATGACATGAGCTGTCTGTATAAGTGTAACAACAATACTATGTGCATGCGGGGGATGGGCGGTGAGAAGTTTGGGAGATGAGTGTGAGCAGGCGAGCTGTCTGAGGTTCTGCAGCAGGTTGAGGTGTATTAGGAGGTTCTGCAGCAGTTGAGGTTTATTATGAAAGGCTAGGGACATGCTTGTATATGTGTACTGCTGTGCAGACAACAACAAAATGGCGCTGCCCAGCAGTACACATAATAGCACCTTTCCCCTCTTTGTTTCCCCTGTGAAAAGAGGAGGGAGGTGATGATGTCACAGCAGTTGAGCAGAGACTGCCTCTTTTTTTCAGCAGCCGGCTTTCAGGCTGCTTTTACCAGCAGTTTCCTGGTGGAGCTCCCCCTGGTGGTCATCACTGGGAAATATGGAAAATTAGATTGTTAATTTTTCATATTTCCTTAGATGTAAAAAAAATGAAAACCACATATAAATTAACAAAAAAAAGTAACAAATTCAGTTTCAACACTTTCAAAAATTTTTTTAACTTTGCGACACATTCCCTTTAAGGCTATCTTTCCACACAGTATTTATGCTCAATATTTTGCGATATCGGCAGTCTGCTGCCCGTTGTTCCATGTAATAGCGGCAGCGTCAGACCACCGCTCTCTTCAAGGGGCCACCTGGACAATCTAAGGATCACAGCTCCTCGTCCACCCGCCTGCCCTCGGTTCCTCCTCCTCTTTGCTGTCTGGGCATGTAATAGCAGAATAGCACAGGCAGCAAGTGTAGAATGAAGAGAAAGCAAACCCTGGTTATAGATCACTATGTCTAATATGCCTTAACTTTGGAGGCCCTGAAGATTCCATCAAAAATCTTAGACAAAATAGTGCAGTATACTGTGCTATTTTGTATGGTAAAATGATAGACTTTGAAGGAAACCTGTGAGATCTCATTCACCGTGATTCATTGGGTGTTGTCAGTGTCCAGAAGGCAAGAGATCCAGCACTGTCATTTTGTTGTTCTGCTGGCATGATAAAGCAAATGGTGGTGTCAACCTAGTTATCCAGGAGGATGTTTCTTTTTTTACTGTTGTGACTTTACACTGCACTACCCTTTACTTTGGTTGATTATCGTCCATTATGGCTGATAATCTCTTTGTGTAATAAAAGGCAACGATCAGCCGACATGAACTATGTTGGCTTTCATTGTCTTTCAACATGTTAAAAAACAAACTATGTAGAGAGCAATGGTCTGCTGCCATCGCTCCGTGCAGTAGGAGTGGCAGCAGCAGACCGCCGCTATCTCCTATGAGCTCCCTGGACGATCTTTTAGAGCGCCCCCCCCCCCATTTACTCCCTAATCCCCATGCCTAACCATCGGGGAGTATCAATGGGCTAAGGGCCAGAGAGTACTTGTTCCCTGTGGAGGTGTTAGTGGCTTTGAGGTTTGGAGTAACCTTCTTTACGGTGGAAGAGTTTGTCAGCTGGAGTCTGGAATAAATATGATGCAGTCCTGTGGAGACATGGTGAGATATTGTGGAATCCATTCGGCAACAGTTGTGCCTTAGATGTCACCAGGCAGCTACTGGGGCAGACATGGCGAGCCGACAGGAAAAACACTACTGATGAGGGTGTGGCTTTACATGTGGAATTTTGGCAAACCTGAATGCTGTGACTTCTATTCATGGACCATTAGAGGTGCGCCTTAGACATTGTGCACATATCACAAGATATTGAAACCATAAATCGTATATAAAAAAAACAGTCTATTAAGAAGTTAGAACAATTTCTGCTTTCAGTTTATCTCCTTCTGTCCACTGTTTCTGCTTTCCCAATCACAGAAGTGACATTGTTCTTTTAATCACGTATGACCAGAGAGACGTTTCCTTGCTCTTTTCCCTTTTCTTTTCACAAATAGGCAATTTCTGAATGCTGAATGAAAGTATAATGGAGCCATGCTGGTTTAAGTTATGTGTTGTGCAACCCAGTCACTCAGTTCTGTGTTAAGTGCTTATCACTGCAGTCATAATTCATTGCATGCTTGAAGAAACTGGAGATCAAAGCGAGAGCTCTAAAACACCACAGCCGGCTGCAGAACTATTGGGCTGATATCAGTCAATTTAATGAGGAATAAAAAACAGCATGCAAGAGAGGGTGGGAAGCAGAGATTCCGAAAGTGTGGGTGTAGACCAGCAGATTGATCATTTATTAATGACCAGTATTTATGGTTATGTTCCATTATTTTTATTATGAATGATTAAATATAGTGCCAGAACTTTCCTTTGAGATGTTTAGAGTCAGGGTCACAGCTACCATCTTTATTAATAATAGTCATTTTATTTACATAGCACCAACAGATTCTGCAGCACTTTACATTCTGGGGTTAAAATCAGACATTACAGAGATATACATATAATTATTCATACATGCGGAGTGAGGTCCCTGCTTGCAAGAGCAAATATTTTCTTCCTTATTTTTGTTTTTATTAGATTTTTACCATATACATAAAAAAGTTACCAGAATATTATATACATTACCCTTCTGAGCAATACATAAATAAAGCACTTTTACCCCTGGGGAAAAATAAACACAAAGAACCTTGATTTCCTCTTTATCTTTTCCAAATTCAATATCCTAAATTTTAATATCATATTCATTGATAGATATTTATTAGTGCAACACCAGCTATCTGCTCCTTCTCACGCACTGCTCTTCCCAATATCCATTCCTGCTGGTGTATCTGCAGTGCCCTACTCCCCTCCCTACTTTCCTGCATTAAGGCAGTATAAACAAGTCCTAATATTCTTGTTAAATGTTCACTAGTCACTGAGATGGTGGTCCCCCCCACCAGATGGGCTCCAGTAGTGCCACCTTCTGATAATGTGTGATATTAGGCACCCCTATTCCACTATTATATGGTAACATAATTTATTTATTTTTTTGTGCCCATATAGATTTAAACAAACTTCTACGTATTGAATCAATCATAACTGCCAGGGTCTTCGCTGGTATTTTGCATTAAAAATAATGTGCCCTGGGAAGAATATTCATCTTGATAACTATTCTGCCCAGCCATAAGAATGTCCGTACCCCGCAGCTCTGGTCCCCGGTCTACAACTGCTTCCTGATTAGAGAGGATAGACAGCCAGACAGCAGCCGAGGTGGGGCCCCAGGTAGGGCCACTAACCGGGTCTCTCTACGTGTCAGTCACCCCCACAGACAGGCAGAGAGCTGTAACCAATCACAGATGGCTCTTTGCCCAGAAGACTAGTTGCCGCCCCTCTCCCGGCCTCATGTGCCGAAATTTAAAAAAAAATAAAAAAAAATTCCCTATATAAACCGTTGTATAGCAAATTATTATCCATTGTTTAAAGGAAATCCTAGAAATGAATCATAGTAAACCAGGCTTCTACATGTTTCAGTCTTGTAGAAATCCTGCAAATACCTTTGGGCTAATCAGATGATGGCTTCCATATTCAGCTGGGGAACCCTTGGGAGGGGGAGGCTTGGCCAAGGGGACGGAGCATTTCTTTTGTCCTATTGCAGACAAGGCAGGTGGGGGAGGCTGCTTCTCCAACCAGTTTCTTACATTGATGTATAGGGCCAAGTGGCTGATCTACTGGGACATATAGGGGAAGTTATCGTGATGGTACTTTAGGTTTCTAGCATACTAAAGTTGTACAGAAATAGTATGTCTGTAAATAGCAGCCGTTACCTTTTTATATAGGGCCAAAGCATTGTGCTCCGCTGAGTAGTAAATAAAAATAAGTTGCAATGGGGTGAACAGTGTATGGCTATTCTTCTACTTGCCTCGTGTCACAATGAATTTCCCCAGAGGTAGGTTGTACAATATCAGCCTGTGTTTAGCTCACTACCTAAATCACTAGAAGAGATTAAGAGTGAGAAGATTGCACTTGTCTGACACCACATTGATTTGCAGCAGAGCCATAGACGATTCCCATCAGACACTTTATGCATTGAGGTTGCACAGTAACTCTTCATGTCCAGGGCTAAGATTTACATGCAGTTACTATGTATTCATTTCTTGTTTGCATTAATACTTTAGGAGGTCTTAGACCAGGAGCAATACGTTTTCATACTGGATTTATGAGGCTATTTTCAAAGCACTTGAAATCTGTTGAACTCTCTTGAAATAGGGACCTCACAGTCTAAGGTATTGCCTAAAGACAAAAGGGGGGAATCATCACCTGTGGTGTTTGTAGCGTTCAGCTTATGCAGGCTTATCCTATTCATCAAAAGCCGCACGCAGCTTGATGAATTTGTGTATATTTACTACTCTGCTTGGATATCTGTCCGGAAAACTTCAAAGAAAGACTACTCCGAGGTTGTGTAGATTTTTTTGCAAAAACATAAAAGTCGCACATAATAAGTAGCACATGAAGGAAAGAGAAGCTGTAAATATAAGAATTCCGGCTGTTGCACACATTTTTAACTTGAAAGGCAGACTGGGTTGAAAGAATAAAAAAAAGTGTTACTTTTTGACACCAAACCACACGGCAAGACCAAATTTCTCCCATAGTGTATAGAAATATGTAAAAATCTATTTTGTATATTCATGTTCAGCTGAAAGGAGCTACCATCTTATAATAAAATAGCAACGTCTCAGGTGTAAAAACCCTAAGGGGTTCCCATTCAGAATATACAGTAAATATAAGCCTGCATCAGGAACTCAAGAGTTAGGCTGTGTTCACACTGTATTGAAGCCAATCTATCAGCTCAGGTGCTAAAATAAGTTTTTTGCACTCACTGATCGGCATCACCAGGCTGATGTATTCAGAGATCCGCCGCCCCATTCACAAGATACATCACTGACAGGCCCACCATCTCCACCCATCACTGTCGTGCCTCACATGAATTGTAATGACCTACTATTTACATTCATCTCGAGAACAGGGAGGCAGATTTCTGAATGAACCATTGGAATCAACCAATCAATGAGTGTAGAAAACGCATTTCAGAATTTGAGCTAATAGGGTCGCTCTATGTATGGGGGAGTGCCTGATGTATATGTCCAACACATACTTATGAGGAATGCCACTTGGCATACATCTTACTGAGTATACTGAGCCAGAACCTGGAAGCGACTGCACAGGAGGGACCGGGTCAGCACAATACCAGTGGCACCGCTGGTGGCAGGAGGATAAGTTGTCTTATTTAGTCCACACCCTCAGCATGTATATATGAAAAGTGTCCTGCCCAGACTACCCCTTTAAGATAAACAGACCCAAACAACCACAACATTTCTACAGCCATTCCAACACATTCACTCCAGCAGAGACTGCCACCTACAAATAGCTTTACATTGTTCTGATCTCTGTAGAATTCAAGGATGGCAGAGAAAGCTTGCTAAAAGGAGATGGGCCCCATGCAATGTCAGGCAGGCTGAGTGTTACTAGATCTTGTGTCTTGTTTTAGTAGAATTTAGGAAAATGTAACCCAGTACATCTGTGGAGATTGGCTACCTCTTATATAGCTTTAGGGTATAAACCCACACACCGTATATGCAGCGTATTTACTGCTGCGATACGCAGCAAACTCGCCAGCAAACTCGCAGCAGATTAGATCTAAATAACTGAACACAGCATCAAATCTGTACCAACAAATCTGCCGCGTATTTGTTGCGTACATGCTGCGTATACGGTGTGTGGGTTTATGCCCTTATGGAAAGTATCTGTCCATACGCGTCTCAGGTATGCAGTCTGAACAAAGACCAGGAAGATAGAAAGTTCTAGCCTAGATGCCATATACTAAAATAGGAGAGAAACAGAAAGGACAAAAATAAGGAGGGATCATATTTCATAATATAGGCCAGAATTCTTGTTTTTTAGTTGAATTCTCTCCTGATACATGCTTAAACCTGCAGGGTGCCAAATCTTAACCGCACAAGGGATTCAATACATTCCACGCAACTGCAAGCACCAACACATTATTGCGCCCATGGCATTCCCCAGGGAGAAGGCGCAGATTCGCCTCTTCTCCCTGGCATGCGTCTGCCATACGCCCTGCTTGCCTTATGGGGGGATGGGGGGTGATGGCGAAGTGGGAGAAGGTGTGGCCTCCTCCTGTGCCTCATTTATCATGATTTATGCCTACAAGCAGGCGCAAACCATGATACAAATCTATACATGCTGGAAGCAGGTGTACATTGGTTGCACAAGGCAGGCCGGGTTTACTAAGAAGCGTGTGCCTTAGGCTGGGTTCACACTACGTATATTTCAGTCAGTATATTTCAGTCAGTATTGCAACCAAAACCAGGAGTGGATTAAAAATCACAGAAAGGCTCTGTTCACACAATGTTGAAATTGAGTGGATGGCCGCCATATAACAGTAAATAACGGCCATTATTTCATTGTAACAGCCGTTGTTCTAAAATAACAGCAAATATTTGCCATTATATGGCGGCCATCCACTCAATTTCAACATTGTGTGAACAGATCCTTTCTGTGTTTTAATCCACTCCTGGTTTTGGTTGCAATACTGACTGAAATATACATATACTGACTGAAATATACGTAGTGTGAACGCAGCCTCATAGTGGATGCCATCTTAATAAATGTCCCCCAGAGTGCCTAGGTTTATAGTAGTTAGTTCTAATGTCTTTATCAATGAATGTGCTCACAATATCTCTAAATTCCCTGAGTAATAAAGAATAAAGATCAGTCTGAACCAGTATTGTATTGGTTTATTTTTGTTAACTCAATTGTTCATTTTGCATGTAACTTTATTATAAATTGACCATTCGTTTTCTGTTGTGTGGTGTAAATATGCTTTGTAGTATTCATCTGCTGACACCTAGTGGATATTCTTGAAAGTGCAAAGGCAATAAGCTGTTCAGAACTGAAATATTGTTCTTCATAAAGTATTTTTGTAAATACCATTATTTTCTATTATTCCCCAATATATGGAGTAATAGGAGCAAATTAAATTAGGATATGATATGTTTCATTTGTGATATATAAGTTTATTTGGTGCAAAAAGATGAAAATATCCCTTTAAGAGGCTGTTTGGGAAGAGAAAAAAAAACGCGAATCACTGAAATAGGGGTGAGCAGTAATACCATACGCAGCCTGCAGAAAAGTATAGCCACATTTTTGGGAGAGAAAAAACACAGTAAAAATATCTATTTCCTCTAATAGACAGTCACAGAAAGTATGACTCCTTTCTGCTTCCTTTTGATCTGTTATTCTGATGGATTGCCTTGAAGACAGTAGAAAGGTAACAGAAAGTTAGAAAACTGTGTTAGGTGGACTTTGAGTGATGCTTTGGATGTCAGACACATTACTGTAATTTTAAGTTTGTACTGTTCACTGATGCTCCCTGATCCAATATTATAGAGAGTTGATGTGACAGTAAAATAATATGGTATTGTCACTGTGTGACAAATCACTGCCCCGCTTACCCCAGAGACCGGAGAACCGTCTTGCCAGGGATTATCACAAAACACTCAGAGTGATCAGAAAGTTTAGAAATGATGTCTTCTTGCTGCTTCTTTGTCTCTTTTGTTTGAACTGGTCTTTGGTAGTACAAGATATAGTCTGTTCATAGGAAAGCGATCATTAATGACAAGTGCAGCTTTGCCACATATATGTATGAATCCTGATATCGTAATATATTAGATATCACATTACATTATAATGATGTCATCTTTTATTTTTTTCAGAAGGAGATGACAGCACGAATGTGCCAGTGACGTGACCAAGAAGAAGGTGACATAGATGTCCCCCTGCGTTGTCCACCTAACACAGTGGATACTAACCTGTGTGACTGACCGACTGGATCGTGGTTGTGTTTCTATCTCTTACTGTCCAGGCCTAAACTATGCTGCTAGTCAGTTGTAAAGTTGATGTACTGGAAAATGATGCAAGGCTTGGCCTTTTGAATGGGATATTACATACTATGTAGCAAAGCATCAGCAGAATTCAAGTTTTTGACAGACACAGATGTCTGTGATTTTAAAAAATTTGTACTAACTCATTTGTTTAAAAACGTCAGACTTTTAAAGGACCGCAGATGTTCTTAAGCTAGATTTACATTTTGTCAATGTTCTCCTACAATTGGAAGTGTTAGCAGCAATGTGGTGATAATATAACTTTCAGGAACCTGTCCTATTCAGCTGACAAGCACAGAAACAGAGCCTTTATATTCTAAGTGGGACTGAACATACGGATGCAACGCATTGCCATTAATACCAATTTGTTTCTTCTAGTGAACTACTATATTCCTGTGAACTGACAGCCGATTACATCAGTGACGGAATGGGCTAGATTCACTACCTGAATTGTTCTCTAGGCATTAGAATGTATTTATGTAAGTGATACATGTTTATAATTGTACAACCGTACAAGGCTATGACATCATTTTAGTAACCAATTATGGTAATGACTGCTGCAAATTATGTACGTAATCGCCATCCGGAGAGACGCCCATCATTTCCACGTAGTGGGAACATAGCCCTCAGAGTTAAAGAGGTTTTAAGGTGTGGTTTCTGCAACAGCTAGATGGAGTTAAAACACATGAAAGGGAAAATATTACTGCAGAAAACATTGAAGTTGAATGTTTGCTTGTTTCATCTCCTGGAATTTGAGCCTATGTGCACACTATGGAATTAAGCGAGGAATTCAAGCAGAGTCTTCCGCTTGGAGCTTCCGTCTGTCCCATTGACTCAGTGTGATTTCTCAAGTGCAATCCACAATCCAAAAAAAAATCAACAAGTCAATTCTTTAGGCGGATCGCAGATCGCACTTGAGAAATCACATTGAGTCAATGGGACAAGGCGGAACTTCAAGCGGTACCTGCCGCGCGGACTTGCCTAATTCTGTAGTGTGCACATACCCTTGTTCTTCTTCTGAACAGTGTACAAGCATAAAAAGCACATAAAATAATATGTGTATTTGCTTTCCTCAACAGAATGCTTCATGATCTTCATGTGCCCCTATCACATAAAAAAAAATCATCATTACTTAATAAGGCAGAAAGAGATGATGATTTTTGGCCCTATTCACATAATGTGTTGTGTCTCAGATGCCAGTGTATATGTTAGTAGATTCAAAATGGTATGCCAAGTATACCACAGCAGACCCGTTACCCAGCCATAGACTTTTATAGACTAAATGTAGTGTCACAATGACTACTTCTGGCCTTTTTCCTAAAAAAAATATATGTTCTGTTTGCAGGACACATACATGTAGGCTACATGTCACAGTTCATAGAACATTTGAGCAATTGAAGTCGATGGCTGCTCCAAAAATAGGCTATGTTCCCACTCAGTAATAATACCGGGACGGAAGGCAGCTGTCTCGTTAAATAGACGACCACTAACATAGCCATAAACTCCATTATGCATTGGAATATCCTTTTTGAAGGTATCCTGACATATTTACTAGCAACAGACTAATTAAACATAATGTGAATGGGGCTGTACAAGTTTTAAAAGTGGGAGTATGAAACCAGTGTTATCTCTGCAAAAAAAAAGAACGTTTTGTATCTCATACAAAGAAAAAAAATTTTCCAAAGAGGTTAGAAAACTTATCATACGTATCAGGCGTATGAAGTGCCTGAGACATGCTATTAGTGAAGGTTTCCATTGCAGAGAGTTTTATATATCTGCTGTGCAGAGACCAAAATGTTAAAGGGGTATTCTAGCATTTTGTATAAAAAAAAAAGATGCTGTGGGGACAGGAAAAAAAAAAAAAAAAAAAGCAATACCTACCACTAGGACCCTGCAGCTCCTTTCTTTACCTTCTTGCCCCAATCTTTAGTCGTCTTACTGCTTCCGAGATGACAGGTGGTAGGTAAGTATGTTTTTTTTCTTTGTGCCCTGCTCCAGCAGCATCTTATTTTATACGAAATTCTAGAATACCCCTTTAATGCTATCAGCAAGACAATGTAACAATTAAAACCAATGACATTCTCAGCATCTGTTGTTTTTGGATAAGCAATCCCATAACTCCACCCTGATTAATAGTTTAAAAAGTTTTTCGAACCATACTGACTCCTCCTGTGCTCTCTTGATTTGAAGATCTGCGTGGTATATGACTGGTGGCCAGGGACCTATTGCCTGACAACACTATATAAAAAGGCTGAGGGTTCCTTGAAGACCATCTCAAATGATTACTAGGCTTGAGCTCAGAAAGAAGTAGCCTGATTATAAAATCACTGTTATGACAGAAGACTTGTGAGGATACAGAGCTTAAGTGACAGGGCACAACAATGGCAGCTGAGAACATTGTACTTATGTACAGACAGATGGTCAAAGATATAAAAGAATGATTAACATTTAGTTGAATTCAAAAGATGGTCTCTTTTGAGTTTTAACCTAGAGGAAGAAGAGACGGCCTCTCGTACAATTCTCTGGAGTCAGTATATCAGCCTTGACATGTGTGGATTTTGATTACCATGATGTTGAGTCAGTCTTGTCATCTTGATTCTTAAAAAGTGAGGTTAATCAGCCAAAAGACCAAAGAGAACAATTGCTATGCATTTTTAGAGGTATTGAATGTGTGTTGGTAACTGTTATACATATAAGAGATCTGACCACTGTATTTTCTGTAGTAAAAAGAAAACAAAATCTCTCAGGGTACTTTTTAGATTTACTATATAATAATATGATGTGCTATTGACTCTTTGACCACCATAAAATGTATTCTTACTCATTACTTTTATGTCTAATTCAAGTTTAGGGCTGCTCTGTTTTTGTTTTTTTTCCTTAAAAGTAAATTGGAAGTAGATATCACAGAGAGTATTGTGTATGACCTATTATTCATATCCTGACTTACATATCTCCTTCTGTTTGTAATTCATTCCACATCCTCTACTCCACAAAAATCATACAATACATACCACAATGTAACCAGTGAGAAACATTACAAAAAGGAAAAAAAAGAATCCTTTTTCCAATAGCATTTGGTAAAACTTAAGGCTATGTTCACAACTACGTACATTTCGTAATAATCACGGCCGTTATAACAACAGCCGTGATTACTATGGACTTTACCTAGTGCTGCCTTATAAGGAATCCACAAGTATACACATGGCGGGGAGATCCCTAGCGGCGCCCAAGAAAACTGACATGTCACTTTTTATGCACAGACAGAAGCCTCTTTGAGTCCCGCGTAATTACAGAATATAGACTATATGTGGTCACCAAGCTAAAATGGCATGGCTTGGTATCCCATGGTATACTGTACATCTGTTCCTGTTTGCCAACATATATTGCAAAATGGTTCTTTTGCACATATGAAACATTTTTCTATGGGAGACCCAGCATGTCCATCTATTTTTCTCCGGCAGACCACTGAGGTATAGTGCCTCCCTTACACAGCAGTGGTGCTGCTAGGTTTGTACAGAACTCAACAAAAAAAAATCTTATGCCTCCCAATGAGTCTTTAGATGCACAAAAAATAATAGAGCCTTTATTTCTAAATATACTATCAGTGTATAAAACTGGGCTTCAATCATCTCCTCGCTACTGAAGGACTGTTATATGTCATCTATATGCAACACAATATGGCTGGCACAGCTTATTTATTTGTCTTTTATGGGACTAGAATAACTAGGATGTTTTTCTAAAAATATATATGTTAAAAAGTGTGCGTTTTCCAGATGCGTAGAGAAATCTTTTTGAAAATGTATGTTTATTGGCCATTATTTCTCCATAATTACAGTATAATGCACATTTTTTTTACTCTTTAGTGTGAACATTGTAAGTGATAGAAAGTAGCAGCCTCCCCCATAATAATTAACAAACTAAAACCATGTATAAGAGCTCTTGTACACAGCACACATAAACCCAGTGGCAAGCCATGCAAATTGCTCAGTACCGCTGCATTTATTAAAAAGAAATCATTTCACCAATTTTACATGTAGTGACTTCCTACCCTAATCCAATTTGACATGGACAAAGCATGTCTGTGCTAAACCAAATGAAGATTAGTGGCCTAGGTATGCTTTACTTTTCCTTAATCTCTCGAAATAATAAAATGAAATTGTTATTTATTAACTTGATGCCATGTCACATTTTGTTAATTATCTTTTCCTATGAGAAATTGCTGTAATAATTCTTCGCCTAGCTGCTGCAGTTTGTAATTTTGAATGCAAACTACAATTTCTAATGAAATGATGTATGTTCGGTCAAGCATTTTTTGCATCACATTTCTTCGATTAGACGTTAGAAAATGTTTCTATTTAGAACTTGATTGTAGAGAAATTTTTAGATTTAAGAATTTATTGACTAATGGTAAAAATGACAGTGACGAAGTAAAAAAAAAAGAATTTATAACCAATAAAATAAATTAATAAAACATATGGACTCAAGTATTTATTTTAACTGTATTGAAAGAGCATCTGTATACAAAACAGGTAACGTTATAAAACATCAAAAATTTACACTTCAGATATGTTTGTAACGCCAGAAGTTATAGATCCAGAAGTCGTGAAGCCTAAGCCACCACTAAGGGACCACTGGTTTTCACCAGAGCCCACCGCAAGGTGGGATGGGCTTGCTGTGGCAGGTGACCCCCAGGTCGCCACCTCTTGTTTGGCTTGCTAGAGGAAGTGGGCGAGGTGCAGCTGGAGACACGTAGGCAGACAGGATTCACGGTTAGAACCAGGACAGAGGTCAACGGCAGGAATCACAGGCATAAAAGATGGGACCGCAAGCTGAGGATAGGCATGCAGAGGCTCCAACAAGGAAGCCAGGGAAGGGGCTGTAATTTATAGCCCCAAGGCTGCTGTGAAGCAGCCAAATAAGGACACGCTGGCCCTTTAAATTTAAACGGAATTGGCATGCGTGCCCTGGAAGCCAAGTATGCGTGCGCTGACCCAAGGATGCGAAGGAGAAGGCAGCCCTGCACAAAGCAGTTGGAGAGAGAGTCCGGGGAAGACTGAGAGGCCTGGGACGATTTGCAGACAAGGCTCACAGTGCAACCACAGTGAGAGGTATGTGCTGCGGGCCGTAACAATATTTTTACTGAATTACTTACATTTTACTTTTTTTTATTGATTTTATCAAGGACCTACTTATCCATATGCTGGTCTTAAAGTGACACTGCACCCCCTTTTTGCATTCCTGACTGCTCTCCACAGGTGTAAAGGGTAAATGTTACAGCCTTTCATTACTTATTTTATATCACACCTCATGGTGCTTGTTCTGGTAAAAAGTCATTTTTATCACCTGTGGATTGGTATATGTGGGCAGGGCCTAGCGTCCTTTGTGCCACATCGCTCCGCCCCTATCACAACTTAGCCCCGCCCCCATCCGTGACGTCACCTTGCATAGGTCCCGCCATTGGTGTGGGACAATCTAGGGGGGGTGGGGCCTAGAGCTTTAGGCTGGCCCTTCCAATGGCTGCTGATGGGGCAGGGCTTATGCGGCCATGACGTTACGATGGGGGTGGAGCTAAGTGGCTCTAGGGGCGGAGCGAAGGCCCCGCCCACATATACCAATCTACAGGTGATAAAAACGACTTTTTACCAGAACAAGCACCATGAGGTGTGATATAAAATAAGTAATGAAAGCTGTAACATTTACCCTTTACATCTGTGGAGAGCAGCCAAAATGCAAAAAGGGGGTGACTGTCACTTTACAGTGCTGCCCCTATCAATAAACTTCACCACTTAAACTTCACCACCACTGTTTATGTGACTTTTTTTTCTCATTTTGACTAAATGAGCAGCAGATTTCCTTACACTGACAATAGTGTGATTGTGGGGTTAGCTGCTTAAAGGGAATCTGTCACTTGGTTTTTCCGCCTAAATTAGGGCAGCAAAAACAGAAATGCTGAATAGATTAGTGTATTACTTACATCATACTGTTCAGCCTTTCTCCTAAAATGCAGGAAAATAGGATTCTTCTCACACCCCTCCCCCACCCTCCTGCTGACAGGTGACTGCCGATACACAGCATGGATAGATAACTGCCAATCAGCAGCTGGGGGCGGAGTTTTCTGCTCATAAATAATGAGGAGTACTAGGAACCTCGTAGGTTCCCCTCAGCTCCCTTTCCTGTATAATGACCCGTGCACACAGAGAAAAATAGTAGAAATGGTCATTTAGCTCCCATTAACAAACACCATATAGTTTACTATACAAAGGATATGCTTAAAATGAACATAGGTTCTAAGATTTAGGGATTTAATCTTGGATGCAGCAACATTTCCTAAAGCTTCAGCAGGAGTGATTTTATTACTTGAAGTAATATTAAAGGGAACCAATCACCCTCCTGAGAAGGAGTGAGTTTGCTTCAGTACCTTAGAGCTGCTGGGCACAGTTTTCCAACACTATGCACATGGTCCTCTGTCAATGCGGACACCGGAGCCCACAGGTGGGGGCACAGCGCTGCCTCCCCTTCGGCCCACAGGGGGCCTCACCTCTCTACGCTCCTGCTCACACCCTCTGTTGCTGATGGCATGCATCCCCGGCTCCTGGGGCGCCTGCGCATCGGCTCAGTGAAGCTTAGGGGACAGGACGCCCTTAATTGGTTGCTGCACTAATGCACTCCCCTATAAATGCCTGTCCCTGTTAGAGCCTCTGCATTGTTTCCTCTAGCATTGTGGTCCTAGCTCTCCTGCCTATGACTCTTGCCCATGACCCCTGATTCCTGTCCATAAATCCTGCCCGAGATAACTACTGTGTACCAGCTGCCCCCCGCTTACCATCACTAGCAAGCCAAACCAGGGGTAACGACCTGGGGGAGGTGGCAAGTTCCCTTTAATGCAGGGGCGTCAAACTCAAATACACAGTGTGACAAAATTTAAAAATTAGACAAAGTCGTAGGCCAACCTTGATATGTATTGAAGCTTATGTACAGCATTCTTGACACTGTCAGGGAAGCGTCCATGTCACTGCCCCTGATGCACGGACCTGGCTGTCCTTAGAACTTGCCCCCATCTCATAATTTACCGTCACAGGCATCGTGGTGACATGATCACACACACTGCCTGCGTTGGGTGTGTCCTGCAGAACAGGGGGGCTGTCCAGACCGCCCATATTATAATTAGCTGCGCTAAGGCCAGCTTTAGGAAATCAACAGATTTTCCCCTGTGGGCCAAAAATAATGGCACCATGGGCTTTAAGGAATGTTATCGAATGTACACCCGTGTTGAGCTTGCTAAAATCTTCTACGTTCTTTGTTGATAACTAGGTTTGCTGACGTCTTTGGTTCCCATTAAGATGATTGACTTGTTAACCTCCTTTTAATTTAAATTGCTATTTCAAAATCCTGATCCATTGGTATTACAGAGGATAACCTGTGGAAAAGTAACAGGCCGAACACAGAACATTAATTAACTAATGCAGAGTTAATATTCTTACAAATACACAGACATTAATTAACTCTCTGGAAATAATGGAATGGAAAGTAATAGAAACCTAAGAAGCTGTGACTACGTTCATACACATTATCCTGAGTGTGGAGAGAATAACATACTCTGTAATGATTGTATTTGTAGAGCTCCCTTTGTGTTACTAGATGTTTGCCTGCAAATTATACATAAAACTAAACACCTCCACATTTTGCAGAGGCTGAAACCAACATCTCGTTTTTAATTTGTTGTGGGTGTTTCATGAATATGCAGAATTAGGCCCCCACAACGGTTTCTTATTAAATAACAGCCGTTATTTGGACTCAAACGGACAAAAAAGATGTTGTGGGAACATAGACTTATTGGTAATTTTATCCTCAGGATTATATAAAACTATAAGCATGTTTAGAAGAATCTAACCTGCTGATAACCCCCTATTGCACATGAGGTGCAGAGGATGAAGGTATGTCTCTTAGCTTCATCCTCTGCGCCGTTATCCCTTGGTTGGGTAAAACCGTTAGGAGCACTGCCCCACTCCCTAGGGCCAATCCAATGGGGGCAAAGTAGTGCTCCTAATGTTCTTAAGAAAGTTAAGAAACATACCTTCATCTTCTGCACCTCCTGCGCAATAGGTGGTTATCAGCAGGTTAGGTTAGGTTTGTGTACCCCTCTTTTTCATTGACCCTTTGATGGGTTACTGGAACGGCTAGTATGAACATTTTTTTTTAGGGGATGGGGGGTTCACAGTGCATTTTAGAATAAAACAAAGTTCAACTTTTTCTGCATAACATAAGCCCTTATACTGCTGTGTTGAGGAAAAAAAAAGGGTTATAGCTCTTATTATTTACTTGAATGGGACTTGAGCTCTTGAGCTGTGCCAGCCTAGGCTAGATACTGCACATTGTACAGAGCTGTCTTTTTTTGCCACCCCATCAATCTGATATTGATAACCTATCTTGAGCATAGGTCTTCAATATATTTTGCCCAGAAACTCCCTTTAAGGCTATATAAACACACAGCCAAAATAATGGTTTTACTGGACAGCTGTCAGTTAACAGGAAATAACGTCTGTGATTATAGGAATAATGACCATTGTTATAAAATAATGGCTGTTATTTGCCATTAGGTGGCGGCTGTCCAATAAAAATGTCCATGATTTTGACGGTGTGTGAACATAGCATAAAAGCTGTGATTGTTTTTATCTTTAGATATACTTTGGGGGGGGGGGGGATTCAAGCAAAATTTATTGATGAGCTGTCCACAGGAACAGCTGATCAGTGTAGGTGCCAGGTGTCGGCACCCTGCTGCCGATCAGTTACTTACGGACTATTCTGTGGATAACTCACTCGTACAGTTTGCCCACAAAAACCCCTTAAAATGCTTAAAGTGACACTGTCACCACCCATTTGTGCATTCTGACATCTCTACACAGGTGTAAAGGGTAACCTAGAGGGGGTAGGTAGGCCCCACCCCCTCTAGGTTGGCCTGCCAATGGCCACCAAGGGGGCGGGGCCAATGGTGGCATTGTGGGCGGGGCTAAGTGCAGTTCATAAAAGAACTGCAGTTCATAAAAAACTGCAGTTCATAAAAGATCACTTTTTACTTGAACAAGCACCATGACGTATGATATAAAATAATATATGAAAACTGCTAAATGTACCCTTTACACCTGTGAACAGATGTCAGAATGCAAAAAAGGGGGTGACAGTGTCACTTTAACTATACAGTGCTTTAGACAGGATATGATACTTATCTCATATTTTCTGCATATTTTTTAACCAGGGGAAAAGTCAGACATTGTGATGGAACATCCCCAGAAGAGCAGGATACTTATGCTGATACACCCATATTCTAAAAATATTTTTATTATCTGTTATGGATTCCACAGAGGTGATGACAGAATATATTTGCTTACATGAGTCCCAGTTCCTAGTGGGGCTTCTAATTGTAATTCCTTATCTCTAATACACATATTTTATGGGCAATTTGATAGCAAGTCCATTAACTCATCAGCTTGTAACATTCATGCAGGAAGAATTTTATGGCACCATTAGATGCGTATGAAATTAGTAACATAGTCATTTATATTCCACATGTACAGTATTTTATATTGAGAAAGCAATAAAAACCACCACATCATGAAAAGACGATGGAGCCAATATTTACTTTCTAGCTTGTGGTGAAGAAGTTTAACTACCTTCTTAAGCAGTGAGGATTATCCGGGGATAAAATGAATGGCTGTTCCTGCTCTTTAGATTACACAACCATCTCACTATGTCATTTTGGTAAGTGTTTTACTATAAATGTGTTCTCCTTTGGTCCGAGACACCCAATTTGATTGGAAGCTGACGTACAGGTTAAATCAAGTGCCTTGTTTCTCTCCTGAAGGACATCGAAAGCAGCCGATCGAACACAATGCACAGTGTGAACAGAGGTCCTACATTCTGCCTACAGATCATCTCTCTAATTATCATGATGTGGTTTGGACTATACAGCATCATGAAGGGTACAACTATTGGTCTGTTCAATTGGTGGTATGTACTTGGTGCTACATGCATGATAGGCTGCGCTTTTGCCTCCTTCCGCATTTATGAGGTTTGCACCTCTGTTGCATACAGGGAAACAGCATCAGAACTCATTCGCAATTCATGACTACAACATTGGGAAAAAAAATCTGAATGGAAAAAAGAAGACTGGACATTAACAATATAACTTTCAGACATCTAAGCATTCAGAATTGAAGTTTCTATTTCTTTTTCAATGTATTATTTCCACTAGTTTTGTATGTTTGACTAGGACATGTGCAATGTTGTGTCGAAAAACTGGCATTGGTTATTCTTGAATTATGTATGGCTAGACTAATAAAACCCTATGCTGAATGGAGACAATTGCTGATAGGTTGCTGCATAGGTTACCTGTAATTGCATCATTTCCTGGAGTCTGTGGGCAGCACAATACACATTTATGTGCTGCCAAAGACCATCAGATATACTATCATGCCTGTACCTGTCTTGAACTCGTCATGACCCTCGGCTTGTGGTGTGCGGCTGAGCCTAATGCGGTAGTCAGTTTTTTTGTGTTTGTATCATGTTTTTGCATTTGTCTAAACACTGTCCGACTCCTTCTACCTCAGTAATTGCTTTTCTTACTACATCCATCTGTTCCCTGCATAGATCCCTCTAGTTACTTCCCAGTTACCCTTGATGATTTCTGTGACTGTCAGGTCTGCCTGCCAGTCAGTGTGTTTTGTCTTCAGGTGTCTGTGGTTGAAGATCAGAGGGACGGTCCAATCATGTTCTGGACCAGACACCTGACCTCTAATATACCATCTTCAGTGTATTAACCCCTCGCTGGCTTTTGAGTTTAGTTCCTCCCTAGCAAGCTCAGCTCCCCTGTGATTTTCCTGTGATTACTCCTTGGCTTTTCTGACCCTTGCATCTGTACCTTCACTATCCTGGTTTTCCACCTGGCCTGATCTTTTTGCCTGTGTCTTGACTGCTCTTGCTGAATTAAATTTTTGTACTTTTGCTACCCACTCATTATGACCTCAGACTATTTACCATCCTGTATTGTGTTTGTCTGTCTTGTCTTTTTGTGTACGTTTGTGTACCACCATATCTAAGTTAGGGACTGTCACTGTGGGACTGTTACCCCCAGTGGCACAAGGCTGATTTAGGCTTATAGGCAAGAACAGTGGGTGGGGACTAGTGAAGGGTCCATTGTCTGTGTCTTCCCCGTCTCTTTCCTGATCAAGCGTACCACCAAGAGCTAAGAAATGAATAAAATAGTACGTTTACCGGTTAGTTGTTTTAGATCACATTTTTCTAATGAACTGTAAGCCTAAACTTTTCTGTTTTGTAAACTACCTTCTATCTACTCCTAAGTTGCTCATTCGCCAAACCCAATTTATGTAGAAAAACAAACAAAAGGTAGCTATGAAGTTAACAACATACAGCAGATAGATGCAGGCAAATGCATACAGTCCGGGGTCATTCACACGTCTGCAGGATTCTGTCTACACTAGTGTCCGTGTATGGACAGAATTCTCGGGACATGTGCACAATCCTAAATGTGGTCAGATAATAGACCAGTACCTTTATCCTTTGTTGAGAGGAAATTTTTGAAGGTATGTAAAAAAAAAAAAAAAAATTCAATATATATGTGGACTTCCAATGGAGGTTTCCAACATGTTAAATCAGGTTTTTAAAAAGTTATATTAAGTTCTAAAGATATTGGGGGAGATTTATTCAGTCAACCAATCAGATTCCACTTTTCATTCCTCAAAAGATTCTTTGAAAAATGAATGGTGGAATCTGATTCTGATTGGTTGCTAGGGGAAACTAAGACAATTCTACTTTACACCAGTTTGGATAAATCTTCCCCATTGTCTTTTTAAGATTGTTGATGTTCTAAAGCAGAGGTGGGTAACAACCGGCCCGCGGGCTGGATCCGACCTGCAAGGTCCTTCAGTCCGGCCCCCCAGGTAATACTAAAGTGCGCCTGCTCACTTCTTTACCACACTCCTCAGCAGTCAGGGAGCGCAGTGTGGAGGTGGGCGGGCACACCGCCATTATCACTTACCACCAGGTAGCATTCCCTGTCAGTCCTTCCTGATTGGGTGCATATGCCGCAGCTGTCCACTGCAGCGCTCTGCACGCATCTGCCTCCAAACCCACACCAGCCTCCACGCTATCGGCCACAGGGTGAGTTCTGCAGATAAAGGTCCCAAAGGAATGTAGGGGGATCTCAGGAGCAGGAGTCCGGGATATTCAGAGGCACAGCTGTGGAAGCATTGCTCTGTGCTCCTGGCTGTAATGCTGCCACATGCTGTGTCCCTGCTGTAATGCTGCCATATGCCGTGCCCTTGTATATAATGCTGCCACATGCTGTGCCCTTGTATATAATGCTGCCACATACCTTGCCCTTGTATATAATGCTGCCACATACCGTGCCCTTGTATATAATGCTGCCACATGCCTTGCCCTTGTATATAATGCTGCCACATGCCGTACCCCTGACTGTAATGTTGCCACATGCCATGCCCTTGTATATAATGCTGCCACATGCTGTGCCCTTGTATATAATGCTGCCACATACCTTGCCCTTGTATATAATGCTGCCACATGCCGTGCCCTTGTATATAATGCTGCCACATGCTGTGCCCTTGTATATAATGCTGCCACATGCTGTGCCCTTGTATATAATGCTGCCACATGCCGTGCCCTTGTATATAATGCTGCCACATGCTGTGCCCTTGTATATAATGCTGCCACATGCTGTGCCCTTGTATATAATACTGCCACATGCCGTGCCCTTGTATATAATGCTGCCACATGCTGTGCCCTTGTATATAATGCTGCCACATACCTTGCCCTTGTATATAATGCTGCCACATGCCGTGCCCTTGTATATAATGCTGCCACATGCCGTGCCCTTGTATATAATGCTGCCACATGCCGTGCCCTTGTATATAATGCTGCCACATGCTGTGCCCTTGTATATAATACTGCCACATGCTGTGCCCTTGTATATAATGCTGCCACATGCCGTGCCCTTGTATATAATGCTGCCACATGCCGTGCCCTTGTATATAATGCTGCCACATGCCTTGCCCTTGTATATAATACTGCCACATACCTTGCCCTTGTATATAATGCTGCCACATACCATGCCCTTGTATATAATGCTGCCACATGCCGTGCCCTTGTATATAATGCTGCCACATGCTCTGGACAGTTCCTGACATGGACAGAGGTGGCAGCAAAGAGCACTGTGTCAGACTGGAGAGAATTTAGCACTTCCTGCAGGACATACAGCAGCTGATAATATTGGAAGACTGGAGATTTTTAATTAGAAGTAATATACAAATTCGTATAACTTCCTCACACCAGTTAATTTGAAAAAATATATATTTTTCACCAAAGTACCCCTTTAAGGCTAGGTTGACTACGTATATTTCAGTCAGTATTGTGGTCCTCATATTGCAACCAAAACCAGGAGTGGATTAAAAACACAGAGAGGCTCTGTTCACACAATGTTGAAATTGACAAAGTGGCAAAAATTTGCTGTTATTTTAAAACAACGGCTGTTATATTGAAATAATGGCCGTTATTTATTGTTATATGACGGCCATCCACTTAATTTCAACATTGTGTGAACAGATCCTTTCTGTGTTTTTAATCCACTCCTGGTTTTGGTTGCAATATGAGGACCACAATACTGACTGAAATATACGTAGTGTGAACCCAGTGTAGCCCCTTAGTGACCGCCGCACATGTTTTAACGGCGGTCACTAATGGCCTTTATTCCGATGTGTACGCCTTTTAACGACGGAGGCATCGGAATAAATTACCACCCGGCGGCAGCAGCAGAGCGGGGGATCAGCGGTCAGTGTGAAAGCTGATACCCCCCCCCCCCCCCTTCTCCCGAAACTGCCTGGAGAGGAGGATTCTCCGCTCCAGGCAGTTTAACCTGTTTAACACCAAACACCAAGATTTATTCTTTGAGGGGTGTACTTTCCAAAATGGGGTGATTATGGGGGGGGGGGTTTCTCTCTGCTGACACTACAGGGGCACTGCAAACGCACCTGGCGCCTGAAAACTTGTACAGCAAAATCTGCACTGAAAATGCTAATTGGAGCTCCTTCCCTTCTGAGCCCTCCTGTGTGCCCATACAGTGGTTTACGCCCCCATATGGGGTACCATTGTACTCAGGAGAACCTGTGTTACATTTTGGGGTGCTTTTTCTCTCCTGTTGCTTGTGAAAATGAGATACTTTACTCTGAACGAACATATTATTTGAAAATTTATATTTTCCATTTTTTACTTTCCTCCATCCCCTGTAGGGTTTAAAAGCTCATTATACCCCCTTAGATTAATTCTTTAAGGTGTCTAGTTTCCAAAATGGGGTCACTTATGGGGGTTTCCAGTATACAAGCCTTCTAAATCAACTTAAAAAAAGAACTGGTCCCTAAAAAAATCAGTTTTGGAAACTTCATGAAAACTTGATAATTTGCTGATACATTTTCAAGCCCCGTAACACCCTAAAAAAGTGAAATATGTTTATGAAAAGAAGCCAGAAGAGGACATATTGGTAATGTGACCAAGCAACTAATTTATGTCATACGACTTTCTTTTTTTCGAAGCAGAGAATTTCAAAGTTTGTAAAGTTTTTCAAATTTTTCAAGACAGTGACCAAATTTTGCCACTAACACAAAGTGCCATATGTGACGAAATCGCTCAGAATCGCTAGCATACGTTAAAGCATCACTGAGCTATAAGCGCATAAAGTGAGACAGGTCAGATTTTGAAAAATGAGCCTGGTCTTTTAGGTGCAAATAGGCTTGGTCCCTAAGGGGATAATGTCAATACAAAATGTCAGACAGACATGATTGATGGTGCGTTTACACAGAGAGATTTATCTGACAGATTTTTTAAGCCAAAGCCAGGAATGGATTTGAAAAAAGGAGAAATCTCAGTCTTTCCTTTATGACCTGTTCCCTGTTTATAGTCCATTCCTGGCTTTGGCTTCAAAGATCTGTCAGATAAATCTGTCTGTGTAAAACGTACCCTATACGTTTAATTGGTGTCAGGGCTGAGACACCCAACACCCAAGTCTAATGCTGGGTTTACACGGAGCGATAATTCGCCCAATCATACGATTAACGATTTCTAAGTAACGATTTTTCTTTTATAACGATCAGCGTTTAGATGGAACGATATATCGTACAGAAAATTCGTTTTCCGATCGTTTTTCCATCGCTTAAGCCTATCTCGCACATAGGAAAAATCTGTGAACGACTGTTTACACGGAACGATCGGTGAATTTTTTGCGAACGACGATTTAAGATCAAAGTTAAAAGATCAAAATAAACGATTTCTCGCTCGTCGTTCGATCGTTCGCTGCGTTTACACGTACGATTATCGTTCGAATTCGATCGTTATTGTGCAAATTTGCACGATAATCGTTCTGTGTAAACCCAGCATTAGGGTCCATTTACACAGAAAGATTATCTGCCAAAGATTTGAAGCCAAAGCCAGAAACAGACTATAAACAGAGATCAGGTCATAAAGGAAAGCCTGAGATTTCTCCTCTTTTCAAATCTATTTCTGTCTTTGACAAATTATCTGCCAAAGATTTGAAGCCAGATAATCTTTCTGTGTAAATGGACCCTAAGGAGCCCGGCTGCAATCTGGGCCATATAATAACATGTACTATATTTTATGGGTTACAGGAAACGAGCTTCATATAATACAGTGGAGACAGTGACCTGTAGTCAGCCGAACTGCGCACAAGGCCTGGGAGTGATGCTTCACCTGGCTGTTACTATCAGAGAGACCCCGACCAAGCTAAACCTCTCATATGTCAAAAGTTCATTCATTAACAGTTAACACTTTAAAGACTGCAAATATTCACAATCAATGGCTGCAGCAGATCATTGCAGTGATTGGCTGAGCGGGTTGTCAGTGAGTCAGGACCAGAAGAAGCAGACGGGAGTGCACCAGAGGAAAGGGAGCGCTAATCATGGTGTCTTAGGCTATTGTTCCCACACTGTATTTTTGCTCAGTATTTTGCAACCAAAACAAGGAGTAAAACACAGAAAGGCTATGCTCACACACAGTTGAAATTTAGTAGATGGCTGTCATTTTATGACAAATAATGGCCATTGTTTCATAACAATGGCTGATGTTTTAAAAAAACTGCCAATTATTTACCATTAAATGGCGGCCATCCACTAAATTTCAACAGTGTGAACAAAGCCTTTCCGTGTTTTCAATCCACTCCTGGTTTTGGTTGCAAAATACTGAGCAAAAAATACAGTGTGTGAACCCAGCCTTAGGCCGGGTTCACACTACATATAACACCAGCTGTTTTGTGACGTAGCGAGGTCACAGATTGAGAGATGAGTCCAACGCTCATAGAGAATGACGGAGCGCTGGACTCTCCTGTCATTCTCTATGAGCGTTGGACTCATCTCTCAACGCGCGCGCCGGGCTGCAGCGGCTGAGATCTCTGTGACCCGACCGGATCCAGAAGCGGGACCTGGCGGGATCAGGTGAGTATAGGGGGCTGTAGCGGGGGGTCGGGAGCCTGTCATCCCGGCACAGGGGGTGACAGGTTCCCTTTAAGGTGTAATCTGACATTTTATACATGTACTAGGAGAAGAGAGAGAACACCATACAGAGCACATAGGGGAAGATTTATCAAACTGGTGTAAAGTAGAATTGTCTTAGTTGCCCTAGCAACCAATCAGATTCCACCTTTTATTTTTCAAAGAATCTGTGAGGAAAGAAAAGTGGAATCTGATTGGCTGCTAGGGGCAACTAAGACAATTCTACTTTACACCAGTTTGATAAATCTCCCCTGTAGTGTATTACTGCAGAACAAATGTGTGCAAGGGACTAAATTTGCTGCTTACATTGGGCAGTCATGCTAAAAGCCCAACACCGCCAGTCGCTTCAGCAGTGGTTTATACACCTTGATGCCACCAGCAGCCCTTTAAACGGAACCAGGAGACTCGGTACAATAATTCAGCAGCAGAGACAGCACCAAAGTAGTTAAAAATCTTGTCACTTTATTAACTCCCTCTTGGGCGGCGTTTTGGCTTAACTCTAGGCTTTCTCAGGGCTAAAACCGAAACATTGCGCTAGAGCAGGGATAGGGAACCTTCAGCCCTACAGCTGTTGCAAAACTACAATTCCCATCATGCCTGGACAGCCAAAGCTGGACAGCCATGTCCAGACATGATGGGAATTGTAGTTTTGCAACAGCTGGAGGGCCGAAGGTTCCCCATCCCTGAGCTAGAGGGTGTGAATAAAGTCACAAGATTTTTTACTACTTTAGTGCTGCCTCTGCTGCTGCTCCAGAATGGGTGCAGTCTGGTGAGGGGGTATTATCCTACCTATCATTGATACTGCTGCTGCTTCGGAGGGGGTGCAGTCTGGTGAGGGGGTATTATCCTACCTATCATTGATACTGCTGCTGCTTCGGAGGGGGTGCAGTCTGGTGAGGGGGTATTATCCTACCTATCACTGATACTGCTGCTCCGGAGGGGGTGCAGTCTGGTGAGGGGGTATTATCCTACCTATCATTGATACTGCTGCTGCTTCGGAGGGGGTGCAGTCTGGTGAGGGGGTATTATCCTACCTATCACTGATACTGCTGCTCCGCAGGGGGTGCAGTCTGGTGAGGGGGTATTATCCTACCTATCACTGATACTGCTGCTCCGGAGGGGGTGCAGTCTGGTGAGGGGGTATTATCCTACTTGTGTCTGATACTGCTGCTCCGGAGGGGGTGCAGTCTGGTGAGGGGGTATTATCCTACCTATTACTGATACTGCTGCTGCTCCGGAGGGGGTGCAGTCTGGTGAGGGGGGGGGCATTATCCTACCTATTACTGATACTGCTGCTGCTCCGGAGGGGGTGCAGTCTGGTAAGGGGGTATTATCCTACCTATCATTGATACTGCTGCTGCTTCGGAGGGGGTGCAGTCTGGTGAGGGGGTATTATCCTACCTATCATTGATACTGCTGCTGCTTCGGAGGGGGTGCAGTCTGGTGAGGGGGTATTATCCTACCTATCACTGATACTGCTGCTCCGGAGGGGGTGCAGTCTGGTGAGGGGGTATTATCCTACCTATCATTGATACTGCTGCTGCTTCGGAGGGGGTGCAGTCTGGTGAGGGGGTATTATCCTACCTATCACTGATACTGCTGCTCCGCAGGGGGTGCAGTCTGGTGAGGGGGTATTATCCTACCTATCACTGATACTGCTGCTCCGGAGGGGGTGCAGTCTGGTGAGGGGGTATTATCCTACTTGTGTCTGATACTGCTGCTCCGGAGGGGGTGCAGTCTGGTGAGGGGGTATTATCCTACCTATTACTGATACTGCTGCTGCTCCGGAGGGGGTGCAGTCTGGTGAGGGGGGGGGCATTATCCTACCTATTACTGATACTGCTGCTGCTCCGGAGGGGGTGCAGTCTGGTAAGGGGGTATTATCCTACCTATAACTGATACTGCTGCTCCGGAGGGGGTGCATTCTGGTGAGGGGGTATTATCCTACCTATAACTGATACTGCTGCTCCAGAGGGGTGCAGTCTGGTGAGGGGGTATTATCCTACCTATCACTGATACTGCTGCTGCTCCGGAGGGGGTGCAGTCTGGTGAGGGGGTATTATCCTACCTATCATTGATACTGCTACTGCTTCGGAGGGGGTGCAGTCTGGTGAGGGGGTATTATCCTACCTATCACTGATACTGCTGCTCCGCAGGGGGTGCAGTCTGGTGAGGGGGTATTATCCTACCTATCACTGATACTGCTGCTCTGGAGGGGGTGCAGTCTGGTGAGGGGGTATTATCCTACTTGTGTCTGATACTGCTGCTCCGGAGGGGGTGCAGTCTGGTGAGGGGGTATTATCCTACCTATTACTGATACTGCTGCTGCTCCGGAGGGGGTGCAGTCTGGTAAGGGGGTATTATCCTACCTATAACTGATACTGCTGCTCCGGAGGGGGTGCATTCTGGTGAGGGGGTATTATCCTACCTATAACTGATACTGCTGCTCCAGAGGGGGTGCAGTCTGGTGAGGGGGTATTATCCTACCTATCACTGATACTGCTGCTGCTCCGGAGGGGGTGCAGTCTGGTGAGGGGGGCATAATCCTACCTATCACTGATACTGATGCTCCGGAGGGAGTGCAGTCTGGTGAGGGGGGCATTATCCTACTTGTGTCTGATACTGCTGCTTCGGAGGGGGTGCTGCGATGCCCTGGCCCCTGGGGGCCACTTCCGCAGTGCTGGTGTTATGAGCGGGCAATGACCGGGGCAGCTGCAGGGGTTATACTTGTCACGGTATAGGCCTGAGGGCGGCACAGCTGTAGGGCCGGTCTGTGGAATCTGCGGGTGATGATGGGCATGCGATTCTTCGCTGCACTTAGTCAGGGCACCAGTTAGTGGACACCAATGCCAGGGTTCAGTAACAGCGGTTTTATTATAGATGAGGTAACTAGTAGCAACAGTTCTGTCCGGATGCAACCGGGTATATAGCAGGCTTTGACAAATAAAGCAGGAGTGGTGCTGCATAGGCTGTGAGAATACGTGCCGGATGATGGGAGTAGGAGTATGAGAGAAATAGCGTTGCTGGTGGATTAGCTTGAGAATAATACTTGCTGTGAATCCTTGCAGCGATGAGGAGAAATAACGGAATGACACCCAGATGAGAGAAAAGAATCCGGTCACTTGAGCAGGCAGAAACAGCCGAAGACTGGAATATAGCAGCAGACTTAGTCACTCTTCTGTGGGAGAGGATAGAACCACACAACCTCCTTGCTTGGAAGCCGGGGCTCAACTCCCTTGTCAGCAGGAAGTGGGAGGTCACATGGTTGCTCCTGGCCAGAGCTAGTCGGCCATTGGAGGAACCATGGTTACAGGTCACGTGATCAACAGCCTTGCATACCACTGTACACTGTAATACACAGGAACACATGAGAATACACATGAAAATGCACAATACCAGAGAATACTAGGGGAAAACCAGCAGCAGTTGCAGTGCAAACACTTACCAGAACAGGCATTGACACAGAAATAGAAATGGCCATAATAGGAGTAGTAGTCTGCATGTTCTGGGACACTGCATACCTCCCTAGCAAATTTGAGCCGACCTCGGCGAATCTAGAAGGCAGAAAACATGAATAGACTGGACAATCAAACAACAGGAATGAATGATGAGAGTGAGTGTGATGAGGTGTGTGTTTCCCACGCCCAAGGCACAGGTGAGAAGAGAGAGAATGAGAAACCCTAGTGGCAGGACTTCACCTAGGGGTGCCTACCGTACTCTGGCGACCAGGTAGCTAGTGCGTGAACCATCTGACGTGTAAGCCAGGACAACTTAACTGCTGGCGGGGGACCCTCAATATTCCAGCCAGTTAGACAGTAGGTTTTCTGTTAAATGTGTTACCCTACTGGAGGAGAACGTGAAGACCTGTGTACTACCTTGGCGTGTCTGAGTAGTGTCTTGGATACCTGGAAGAGAAAAGAACAAAATAATAAAAGCAAACATACATGGGGAGCTCCCTTTCATACCACTCAATCACACACACAAGCACTCCACAGGCCAAACACACGAAAAGATATCCAAGGTGCGATATGTATGAACCAGTGTGAAGGTTAGGTATGACTATGTGTGATAACTACTGTGTTGGGACAAGACAGAGGTGAACAAATACTGGAAACAAAAAGGAAGGGAAACACAAAAGACAACAAATACTGCGAGGTCTTGAGGAGAACTGGCTCACATGAATCTGAATGAAACCTGAGAGAAATCTGAATGAAAATCTGAGAAAAATCTGCATACAAACTGGCTCAACTAAATCTTTCCAGCTATAGATATGATAATAATACACAATAATGAGACTGGATGAGAAAACACACTCCTACATAAACTGGACTTTCTCTGAGGTATATGTAAACTGACTTCTCTTACTCAGAGGAGGAGCTATCTGACTTTGACACTGGAAAAATATACTGTTTTACAAAAGAGGCACTCTACTCTGAGGCAATCTATGTAACCTTGTGCTTACTCAGAGGAGGAAATACAAAGACTCTGATAACACTGAAATGCAATAGTAGAAAAAGTACAATAATGAAATAAGTGCAATAATACCCTGTGTGGAACACACAATCACAGGAAAGTGCATTAGGAAGGAATGGGTTAAGTGTCTCTGTTAGGTAGAGTCTCTTTTAGGCAATTGGAACATCGTCCATGTAAAAGGCTCTGGGACAGGCACTAGAGGACTTTTTGTTATTGTAAGTGTCCATCAGCTCATGGCTGGTTAGTACAGGGAACTTGGTCAGGAGGACCAGGCACGAACCTTGAACGTTGCAGGAACTGGAACAAAACAGTTATACAACAAAAAAACAGTTTAAGGGCTCTGGTCTCTGTAAGGATACTTAGCAGAAATGTCCTGGAGGACCCTGAGTAGGCTTCTTCTTTTTCTTCTTCCACGGATAACGATAGCGTGAAGGGCCTGGAGCAGAAGCATCACTGGATGCCGTAGTGACTACAATGCTGGGCGTCACCGTGGTGATAGGAGAGATGATGGGGGCCACATGATAGGTGACAGTCGTGGTAGAAGAGGCAGCCTTAGCCACAGCAGTGGGAGCAGTAGAGGGGACTGCGGTAGTAGATGGGCCCGCTGTAGTGGAAGCTGCAGGAGTAGCGCTAGGCATAGCGGTGGCAGCTGTAGTGGCAGGCGACAGGGCAGCGAGGGCCTGCTGAATGTCCTCGATCAGCTGCATAATCTTAGGCCCCGGCCCGAGCATCCATTGCGGCAGGGGCGGCGAATCACACCCTGGAGGTTGCCACAGACCCGGGGATATGAAGGCCTTAGCAGAGTTCTCCCCTTTAGGGCGAGGGACTGAGGACAACAGAGTCGGTCCACTTACAATCTGTTCGCTGTCCGGTGATGAGGACCCTCCGGTACAAGAAGCGAGGTCAGCGGTGCTGGAGTGACCGGGTCCCGGAGAAATGCTGGTCTCAGGTATGGGCCCCTCATTCTGATCAGCAGAGGCCGGGATGAAGGCCCGGCGAAGACTTCTGTCGTCCGACGGGGCAGCGCCCCAGCTGGTGTCGCTGTAGGATGGGAGCGGTGCTAGCAGGCAGGCAGGATTGCTCCCCGGCAGCTCCGGTATCACTGGAGCTGCGGCTGCAGGCAAACGTTTCTCTGGGGCCGCCATCTTGTCACGCTCCAGCGTGTCTTTGAGGAGGAAGGAGGAGGAGCGAGAGGGCAGAAAGCTCGACTCCCCAATCTGCCCAGCAACTGTGACATCAGCGGCCTGAGATAGCCAATCAGGGGAGGCAGCAGCAAAGTCTATGGCGCGTGGCGATTCCCGCGCTTTGGCAGCGTGGCGGTTAACACCCTTCTCTCAGGGGAATGGCGCAGCCAGAAATTGAAGAAGACGGCAGCCATCTTGTGTACTGTTTAGGGCCCGAAACACTTCAATCACCCCCATAGTAATCGGCAAAGTCTCTGGGGGGGGGGTAGCAGTACAGTTCTGGGGACACTGACAGTTGGCACAACACAGTCTGTATCCTGTTCGTGACGCCAAAAATGCGATGCCCTGGCCCCTGGGGGCCACTTTCGCAGTGCTGGTGTTATGAGCGGGCAATGACCGGGGCAGCTGCAGGGGTTATACTTGTCACGGTATAGGCCTGAGGGCAGCACAGCTGTAGGGCCGGTCTGTGGAATCTGCGGGTGATGATGGGCATGCGATTCTTCGCTGCACTTAGTCAGGGCACCAGTTAGTGGACACCAATGCCAGGGTTCAGTAACAGCGGTTTTATTATAGATGAGGTAACTAGTAGCAACAGTTCTGTCCGGATGCAACCGGGTATATAGCAGGCTTTGACAAATAAAGCAGGAGTGGTGCTGCATAGGCTGTGAGAATACGTGCCGGATGATGGGAGTAGGAGTATGAGAGAAATAGCGTTGCTGGGTGGATTAGCTTGAGAATAATACTTGCTGTGAATCCTTGCAGCGATGAGGAGAAATAACGGAATAACACCCAGATGAGAGAAAAGAATCCGGTCACTTGAGCAGGCAGAAACAGCCGAAGACTGGAATATAGCAGCAGACTTAGTCACTCTTCTGTGGGAGAGGATAGAACCACACAACCTCCTTGCTTGGAAGCCGGGGCTCAACTCCCTTGTCAGCAGGAAGTGGGAGGTCACATGGTTGCTCCTGGCCAGAGCTAGTCGGCCATTGGAGGAACCATGGTTACAGGTCACGTGATCAACAGCCTTGCATACCACTGTACACTGTAATACACAGGAACACATGAGAATACACATGAAAATGCACAATACCAGAGAATACTAGGGGAAAACCAGCAGCAGTTGCAGTGCAAACACTTACCAGAACAGGCATTGACACAGAAATAGAAATGGCCATAATAGGAGTAGTAGTCTGCATGTTCTGGGACACTGCAGTGCAGTCTGGTGAGGGGGGCATTATCCTACTTGTGTCTGATACTGCTGCTCCGGAGGGGGTGCAGTCAGATGAGGCAGCATTATCCTACTTGTGCCTGATACTGCAGCTGCTGCTTATATCTTTATTTTTGAGTCAGTACAATAGTTGAGAAGAAGTTTGCACTATGGAGGCGGAGTTGTGCAGGAGATCCGTGAGGCTTAGGTGCTAGGAGTTGTAGTAGATGTAGAAGTAATGGTGGTTTTACACGGAGTGATAATTCACCCGATCGCACGATTAACGATTTTGAATGAACAATGTTTTTTTTATAACGATCTGCGAATTTTTTTGCGAACGATTAACGACGATTTGAGAACATGTTGAAAGATCAAAATGAACGATTTCTCGCTCGTCCCTTGATCGTTCGCAGCGTTTACACAGAACGATTATCGCTCAAATGCGATTGTTATTGTGCAAATTCGAACGATAATGATTCCGTGTAAAAGGACCATAAGCCTCACAAATCTCCTGCACAACTGCACCTCCAAAGTGTGAAATTCTTCTCATCACATACACACTGTATACATACAGTATATACACAAATAGACATACTACAGACATACACTAGCATGCAGGCATAACACACCTTACATATATACATCTAATCATACTTACACACACAAACAGACTCATGACAAACACACAATCATAGATACAGAGATACAAAAGCATGCAGATTACATATATAAAACATCTATAGAACTACATTACATAATATACACTATATACACTACTGTTCAAAAATTTGGGGTCACCCAAACAATTTTGTGTTTTCCATGAAAAGTCACACTTATTCACCACCATACGTTGTGAAATGAATAGAAAATAGAGTCAAGATATTGACAAGGTTAGAAATAATGATTTGTATGTGAAATAACATTGTTTTTACATCAAACTTTGCTTTCGTCAAAGACTCCTCCTTTTGCAGCAATTACAGCATTGCACACCTTTGGCATTCTAGCTATTAATCTGTTGAGGTAAGCTGGAGAAATTGCCCCCCACGCTTCTAGAAGCAGCTCCCACAAGTTGGATTGGTTGGATGGGCACTTCTGGCGTACCATACAGTCAAGCTGCTTCCACAACAGCTCAATGGGGTTCAGATCTGGTGACTGCGCTGGCCACTCCATTACCTATGATAGAATACCAGCTGCCTGCTTCTGCTGTAAATAGTTCTTGCACAATTTGGAGGTGTGTTTAGGGTCATTGTCCTGTTGTAGGATGAAATTGGCTCCAATCAAGCGCTGTCCACTGGGTATGGCATGGCGTTGCAAAATTGAGTGATAGCCTTCCTTATTCAGAATCCCTTTTACCCTGTACAAATCTCTGACCTTACCAGCACCAAAGCAACCCCAGACCATCACATTACCTCCACCATGCTTAACAGATGGCGTCAGGCATTCTTCTAGCATCTTTTCATTTGTTCTGCGTCTATCGTACCGTCTAAATGCTGATTGTTATGAAAAATAAATCGTTACTCCGACATCGTAAATGGTATAATCGGGCGTATTATCGTTCCGTGTACACGTAGCATTAGTTCAGATTACAAAGCATAATGGTGCATTTACACAGAAATTTATCTGACAGATTTTTTAAGCCATAACCAGGGACAGACTATAAACAGAGAACAGGTCATAAAGGAAAAACTGAGATTTCTCCTCTTCTCAAATCCATTCCTGGCTTTGGCCTCAAAAATCTGTCAGATAAATCTCTCTGTGTAAATGCACCCTAAGAAGTATCCAGTCTTTTGGACTGACTGTCAGGGGCTGGGCCTGGCCTCACTGCCAGTTCCGCCATGTGGCTCCAGAGACAGATGCGGAGCAGAAGAGCCACGGTGAGTATACCTGTGTGCTACCACTCACACCTGTGTGCACAGGTGTCTGGCTGTCCGTGTAGGTGTTTACACACTTTTTCTTCAATGTTATAGCGGCTAGGTGTATAGTCTGGCTGCTCCCTGTTTACTACACAGAGATTAAATATTTCAGAGGTGAACTGTAACCTTCAAATTCTAGTTTCAAACCATGATTTATAATGCATTTGTGGTATCCCACTGTGGGTGTTGCTATTCTTTACACCCCTCGTAAAAGTTTGTGATCTTACTATAGCTGTTGTATTACTAAAGGTGACCACTAGATGTCGCTATAGTGTGTAACTAAGGTCTAGAAGCTGCACGGCAGAAGTATACTAAAGGGTTATTGTTTGTGTATGTACCAGATTCTGTTGTCCAGTAAGATTTCTCCTTTCTTCTGCTCGATTCTCTCTTTTCTATCCTGTTTCTCTATTGCACACTTTCCACCCAACCACAGAGCAGCACACTCGCTGGTTAGGAAGTTACTCCCTTGGGTGAAGGAGGAAACTTAGCTGAGCTTTAGAGGAGAAAGGATGCAGCTCAGATAACTCTTCTCATTGGTTCTACCTGGGCCCTGGCCCTCTGCCAGGTCCCCTCTACAAGTGAGTTCTAAGTCAGTACCCCGCATGGGTAGGACACAGAACAGCCAGCTCTCACAACTCACCAAACACGCTGTATGATGCGCTGCTAAGCTCTTCAGGAGAGGACTAGCCAACAGATAACCTCAACCCACGATGAGGAATAGGAATCAGTACAGTGCTGGACAGTCTCCGCTAAAAAGCCAAAGAGCTCGGAACTGATCCGGTTGGAGCAAAGTTACGTAAAGTCTATGAACTCCATCTCGCAACGTGGGTGTACTTAGGAAATCCTAAACATTCCACTTAACCCAGGTAACAGGGTCTGGGGCCTGTGTCACCCATCAGTACGGTTCTGCCAACTAGTGGGCATAAGGTGGTGTGAAGACCATAGGAAAGGTCAAAACACAGGCATAGGTTGTTGTTTCTTCTTCTTCTTCTACAAGTATTCTTCTCTACACTCCAACCTCCCAGCAGAGCACATTACTACTTGGGTTGAGACTCTCACGGCACCCTCCTCTCTACTACCTCAGTACAACCTTATCAACTCTACTACATCCTACTCAGCACTTATCCCACAGATCTGGTGGTTCTATGTATGTGTATTTATTTGAACTGTATTATGTGTACCTGAAGATTCCTTGCATTCCCTGCTGTACATTAACGAGTAGTTAACCAAGTCAAAGTTATTACTGAGTTTACGATTACTGACTACCACCTGCACAGCACTACACCGCAACCTTGGGAAATTTCACCTATCTGTGTGTGGCGGGTCCTACCACTCTGACCACCTGTGACAATCCCAGCCGACCACAGGGGAAAAGGGTACTACCGGCCTTACACTCTAAAAGCAGGCGTGCCAACACACCTGTGTGCCCACCAGGCACTGGTGTCACGTGACAAAACCCTAAAGGTCCGGCTGTATCTCAGCCATCCACCTTAAGAAGTGGCGTCACACTTCCACCTAGCAAGTGACTGGCCGTCCCACTGCTATAACATCATCTGGGGGTTCACCACACATTATAAGTACATGGTGGATGTGACAGGCTTTGTCTATGTTCACATAGTGAGGAGTGCGTTTGTTTCAAGTGAGCCTTCTGCCTGATATGCTTTACAAATATGATAGACTCCAGTACTGTGCTGCTGTATAGGATGTGTGCAAGCAGCGATACTGCCCAGGGAAACAATTTACATCCATACTACTAACACACAGGGCCGATTCTAGCTTCTCTGCTGCCTAAGGCTGGGTTCACACACAGTATATTGCAGTCAGTATTTTGGTCATCATATTGCAACCAAAACCAGGAGTGGATTGAAAACACAGAAAGGCTCTGTTCACACAATGTTGAAATTGAGTGGATGGCCGCCATTTAATGGCAAATATTTGCTATTATTTAAAAACATCGGCTTTTCTATTGAAATGATGGCAGTTATTTACCGTTATATGGCGGCCATTCACTCAATTTCACCACTGTGTGAACAGAGCCTTTCTGTGTTTTCAATCCACTCTTGGTTGAGGTTGCCAAATACTGAAATAAACTGTGTGTGAACCCAGCCTAAGGCGAAAATTAAAATGAGGTTCTGCAACACAAAAGATGTGTATTATGATGTTTTTCAGCAGCTGAGGTTTATTAGAAGGTTCTGTAGCAGCTGAGGCATATTGTAAGGTTCTGCAGCAGCTGAGGTGTATGATGAGGTTCTGCAGCAGCTGAGGTTTATGATGAGGTTCTGCAGCAGCTGAGGTTTATGATGAGGTTCTGCAGCAGCTGAGGTGTAATGCTGCGTTTACACGGAAAGATTATCGTTCGAATTTTCACAATAACGATCGCATTTGAGCGATAATCGTTCTTTGTAAACACAGCGAACGATCAAGCGACGAGCGAGAAATCGTTCATTTTGATGTTCTCAAATCGTCGTTGGTCGTTCACTAAAAATTCGCAGATCACTTTGTATAAACAGTCTTTCAAAGATTCACCATGTGTAAAAGATGGGCTTAAGCGATCTTAAAAACGAACGCAATAAAGATTTTTCTCCGTCTAAACGCTGATCTTTAAAAAAAAACAAATCATTGCTTCAAAATCGTTAAAACGATCGATTGGGCGAATTATCGCTCCGTGTAAACACAGCATAAGATGAGGTTCTGCAGCAGCTGACTGAGGTATATTATGATGATTTTCTGAAGCAGCTGAGGTGTACAGTATGATGTTCTGCAGCAACTGTGGTGTCTAAGATGAGGTGCTGCAGCAGCTGAGGTGTATGGTAATGTTCTGCAGTAGCTGAGGTGTATGGTAATGTTCTGCAGCAGCTGAGGTGTATGGTAATGTTCTGCAGCAGCTGAGGTGTAGTATGAAGATAAGCAGTGCTACACAGACATCATAATACACTTCAGCTGCTGCAGAACCTCATCGTAGACACCTCAGTTGCTGCAGAACATCATACTGTACACCTCAGCTGCTGCAGAACATCATAATACACACCTCAGCTGCTGCAGAACCTCACAATACACACCTCAGCTGCTAGAGAACCTCATAATTCACACCTCAGCTGTTGGAGAACCTCATAATACACACATCAGCTGCTGCAGAACCTCACAATACACAGCTCAGCTGCTGCAGAACCTCACAATACACACCTCAGCTGCTGCAGAACCTCATAAAAAACACCTCAGCTTCTGCAGAACCTCACAATACACGCCTCAGCTGCTGCAGAACCTCATAAAACACACCTCAGCTGCTGCAGAACCTTATAACACACACATCAGCTGCTGCAGAACCTTATAATACATCTCAGCTTTTGCAGAACCTCATAATACATCTCAGCTGCTGCAGAACCTGATAATACACCAAAGCTGCTGCAGAACCTCATAACATACACATCAGCTGCTGCAGAACCTCATAATACATCTCAGCTGCTGCAGAACCTCATAACACACACATCAGCTGCTGCAGAACCTCATAATACATCTCAGCTGCTGCCATCTTAGCTGCTGCAGAACCTCATAATACATCTCAGCTGCTGCAGAACCTGATAATACATCTAAGCTGCTGCAGAACCTCATAATACACAGCTCAGCTGCTACAGAACCTCATAACACACACATCAGCTGCTGCAGAACCTGATAATACATCTCAGCTGCTGCAGAACCTGATAATACATCTAAGTTGCTGCAGAACCTCATAATACACAGCTCAGCTGCTGCAGAACCTCATAATACACAGCTCAGCTGCTGCAGAACCTCATAATACACAGCTCAGCTGCTGGAGAACCTCATAATACACAGCTCAGCTGCTGCAAAACCCCATAACACACACATCAGCTGCTGCAGAACCTCATAATACATCTTAGCTGCTGCAGAACCTCATAATACAGCTAAGCTGCTGCAGAATCTCATAAAACATAATACATCTCAGCTGCTGCAAAACCTGATAATACACCTAAGCTGCTGCAGAACCTCATAATACACAGCTCAGCTGCTGCAGAACCTCATAACACACACATCAGCTGCTGCAGAACCTCATAATACATCTTAACTGCTGCAAAACATCATAACACACCTCAGCTGCTGCAGAATTTCATGATATACCTCAGCTGTTGCAGAACATCATTAGCCTCTTACTTTACAAAGAACAAGACATCATTTCACGCTGTAATTGTTGTACTTCATGTCTTCTGCACATAGCCAGCTCTGCCCTCCCTCCTTCTCCTCCTCCTCTGTCTCAACAGAGAAGCAGCCAGAGAAGGTAGTGAGGGGCCCCGGGGGATTGAGGAGGGGCCCTGCTTCTGTCTTCACCTGGGCCCCTGCTTGTCACAGTGAGGAGGCTGACAGGCAGTAAGGAGCAGTGTGCACAGTTCAGTACAGCTGTCACCAGCTTCGGCGGGCCCCCTGGATTCTACTTTGGGCCCGGGCCCCTGACAGCTGTACGGCCAATATGACCATTATGGTGGCCCTATCATCTGCAGGGTGAGAGATGTACTAGCTGAGACTAGTGATATATTGTTGTATCAAGACTGGAATACCTGTACACTGTTCTTAGCTAAATCCCCACCCCTTACTAGTCTACACAACAGGCATAAATCAGGTGGGGGGGGGGAGGCCTCCTTACAGCTCCCCCTCCCACTCATCAGGGTGTATATAGGGGGGATCACTTATTATTGTTATTATATGGTAAAAGAAATGCACCAAAAGTATGACTCCCACCCCAAATAAAAAAAATAAACCTTTATATGGTGACAGAAAAATAAAGCCAGGAACAGACTATAAACAGGGAACAGGTCAGAAAGGAAAGACTGAGGGGGAGATTTATCAAACATGGTGTAAAGTGAAACTGGCTCAGTTGCCCCTAGCAACCAATCAGATTCCACCTGTGAGGAATGAAAGGTGGAATCTGATTTGTTGCTAGGGGCAACTAATGCTGCGTTTACACGTAACGAATTTGCGCGATAACGGTCGAATTCGAACGATAATCGTACGTGTAAACGCAGCGAACGACGCACGATAAATCGTACATTTTGATCTTTCATCAGGTCATCAAATCGTCGTTCATCGTACGCAAAAAATTCGCAAATCGTTCCGTGTGAACAGTCGTTCGCCGATTTAACCAATGTGTGAGATAGGCTTAAACGATCGCAAAACGATCGCAGTGCGAATTTTCGTACTATATATCGTACCATCTAAACGCTGATCGTTATAAAAAAAAAATCGTAAATCCGACATCGCTAATCGTACGATCGGGCCAATAATCGTTACGTGTAAACGCAGCATAAGACAATTCTGTCAGATAAATCTCTCTGTATAAACGCACCCTAGAAGCATCTAGCACCACCACACACTGCACATATTGTGTTGGGATTACGAGGCAGCTGATTGGATGATCGCTGATGACATAGTTGTTAAAGAGGCAGCTGTTGCCTTGTGATTGGTTCTGTTGCAGAGCAGCAGTTTCCTCAGCTCTGGGATCAGTTGTGTGACTGATGCTGCGATCCGCTGGTTTCTTCAGTCTTCTGGACTGCCCATTTACCTCAGAGCCAGGGGGCTGTGTCCGCCCTCACTGCCAGTTCCGCCATGTGGCTCCAGAGACAGATGCGGAGCAGAAGAGCCACGGTGAGTATACCTGTGTGCACAGGTGTCTGGCTGTCCGTGTAGGTGTTTACACACTTTTTCTTCAATGTTATAGCGGCTAGGTGTATAGTCTGGCTGCTCCCTGTTTATTACACAGAGATAAAACATTGCAGAGGTGAACTGTAACCTTCAAATTCTAGTTTCAAACCGTGATTTATGGTGGACGTATTATAAGTACAGGATGGATGTGACAGGCTTTGTCTGTGTTCACACAGTGGGGAGTGCGTTGTTTCAAGTGAGCCTTCTGCCTGATATGCTTTACAAATATGATAGACTCCAGTACTGCGCTGCTGTATAGGATGTGTGCAGCGATACTGCCCAGATGGATCCCAGACAAAATGTCTCCTTGGCTTCCAATCACAGCTCGGCTTAAAATGAGCTATGATTGGCTGCTGTCTACGATGACCTATACATGGATTTTGCTCTGGTTGATAGGTGAAAAAGGAAAATTACTACATGCACATGGAATACTATTACATACATATTTATTTTATTTTTTAAATTTCTTTGGCCCCAGGGGCCGTGGTGTGTGCCGTAAAGAGCACCTGCAGGGTGAGAGATGTACTAGCTGTGACTAGAGGTATATGGTTTTATCAAGACTGGAATACCTATACACTGTTCTTATGCTGCGTTTACACAGACAGATTTATCTGACAGATTTTTTAAGCCAAAACCAGGGACAGACTATAAACAGAGAACAGGCCATGAAGGAAAGATTGAGATTTCTCCTCTTTTCAATTCCATTCCTGGCTTTGGCCGCACCATTAGCTAAATTCCCACCCCTTAGCAGTATACACAGCAGGCATAAATCAGGTGGGGGGAAGCCTCCTCACAGCACCCCCTCCCACTCATCAGGGGAGCAGGGTGTATGAAGGGGGATCACCCTTTTTTTTTTTTTTTTTTTTTTTTTCTTGCTATCAGGTGAACTTGTAAAAACAACTTTGTGTGTGATTTAATGTTTTAGTTAGTAGTACAAAGTGCAAACAAAATAAATACTACCTTAATCCCTTAAAGGGGTTATCCAGTGCTACAAAAACATGGCCACTTTCTTTCAGAGACAACACAACTCTTGCTTGTCTCCAGTTTAGCTGCGGTTTGCAATTAAGCTCCATTCACTTCAATGGAACTGAGCAGCAAAACCCGCCCAAGCTGGAGACAAGAGTGGGGCTGTCTCTGGAAGAAAGTGGCCATGTTTTTGTAGCACTGGTCAGGCCCATTTTAATGTTTTTAGGGTAGCTTCACACGTACCGTATCGCTGTGTATTTAACGCTGCGTATTTATCGCTGCGTGTTTCGTGCGATTTTTACATGCGAGTTTTGATTTTAACATGAAAATAAATTTTTACATAAAAACGCATCGATAAAAAAGCAGCGTTAAATACGCAGCGATACAGTACGTGTGAAGGCACCCTACATCTGTATTTTTTTCCTCTTCACCTTCTAACTTCTAAGAGCCATTGCTCTTTTATTTTTCCATCTACAGGACCATGTAAGGGCTGTCTTTTTTTTTTTTTTTTTTTTTTTTTTTTTTTTTTAGAACAAGTGTACGTTGTAATAACCCACCGTAAAATGTATGACAGAATATTATTTTATTTTATTTTTTTGCTACTTTTTTGCCCCTGTCATTAAAACAAACTTTTGACATGTTATAGTGACATGACAGATGTTTGTATCAGTGGGCATCCAGGTGCTGAGACCCCTGCTAGTCGCTAGAATGAAGAGACAGAAGCGCTTAGCAGTGCGCTCTGCACCTTCATCTCTGATCTAAATGCTGATATTTTAATTGACGCAATTATAATCGAGTGTATGGAACTTCCGTTAGATGCGGTTGCTGGAAGTTCCATAGGCTCCATTATAATTCTGTCAATTGCAACATTAGCATTAAGAGCGTAGATAGCACTGCTAAGTGCTTCTGCCACTTGATTCTAGCGATTGGCAGGGTCTCGGCACCCGAATCCTTACTGAAACTAATCTGACATGTGGCTTTAACACATCAAAAGTTTGTTCTAATGACAAGCACACTTTCAGGGTAGCTTCACATGTACCGTATCGCAGCAGATTTGACTAAATGAATGAACACAGCATCAAATCTGCCCGATCAAATCTGCTGTGGATCCGCAGTAGATTTGACAGTGCGGATTTAATGTGTTCATCCGTTTAGTCGGATCCACAGCAGAAAATCCGCTGCTATACGGTACCTGTGAAGCTACCCTAAAGGGGTACTCCAGGAAGAGGTATTTTGTGGCTGTACTTCTTGGTTGAGCAGTTGCTCAGTACTACAGGTTCCAGAATGCAATGCTTTGCCTCAGCTGTTCATCACAGTCCTCCACCCTGCACATTCCCCGCCCAAAGCTGTTGCAGAACATCTAGGCTGTGTTCACACATTGCAGTTTCATTGTGTTTATTAACTGCAGTACTTTATCATTTCATTGTGGTCCCACCCACACAGCACGCTGTATTGTCTACCTGTAACACCACACAGCACGCTGTATTGTCTACCTGTAACACCACACAGCACGCTGTATTGTCTACCTGTAACACCACACAGCACGCTGTATTGTCTACCTGTAGCACCACACAGCACGCTGTATTGTCTACCTGTAACACCACACAGCACGCTGTATTGTCTACCTGTAACACCACACAGCACGCTGTATTGTCTACCTGTAACACCACACAGCACGCTGTATTGTCTACCTGTAACACCACACAGCACGCTGTATTGTCTACCTGTAACACCACACAGCACGCTGTATTGTCTACCTGTAACACCACACAGCACGCTGTATTGTCTACCTGTAACACCACACAGCACGCTGTATTGTCTACCTGTAACACCACACAGCACGCTGTATTGTCTACCTGTAACACCACACAGCACGCTGTATTGTCTACCTGTAACACCACACAGCACGCTGTATTGTCTACCTGTAACACCACACAGCACGCTGTATTGTCTACCTGTAACACCACACAGCACGCTGTATTGTCTACCTGTAACACCACACAGCACGCTGTATTCTCTACCTGTAACACCACACAGCATGCTGTATTCTCGATCTGTGCTGCTGATATTGAAATAAAGAACTTTTAGAATTTTAATTAAATTTTTCCTTCTCATCTCCATTCACGTATTATGATCAAGCATCTTTTATCTTTGAGGTTGAGCCCCACAATAAGGAGTTTATCTGATATTATCTTACATGGAATATACTGTTTATGCCTTTTTTTTGTCCAGGTGGGATTGGCAGTGTCCGCTCTGATCCTCTGTGCCGTTTATCATCATTTATTTTATGTTACTGCATGATTTTTGTGAAGACATTGCAGTACTGCAATGGAGTTCCAACATGTGTGAACATAGCCCTAATTTCACTGTAGACTTTTGCACAATCAGTGAAATTGCAGCAGCTGCATCTGTCACTCATTGTCTGCTCAGGTATAGGCTGGAGAGAGGCTGGTTAGAGATAATGAATCACTCAGGAAGGCGGGAGACAAGACCCAGCCAAGCCTCCAGTGACGTCACACTTTGCCCCTGTCAAGTCTGCATCATCAGCCTGATCTCAGCAAGTACTCACAATGTGAGACACAGGCATGTAATCTCTGTCTCCTGAGGGTGGAGAGCAGTGGGAGCAGGAGACAATGGGGATTGGCACAGAGGCCAGTTTTCTTAGCTTCCTGGATGTCAATCAACAACCAGTGTGGCAGAACCGCACAGATATGGTAATACATTATACAGAGACTGCTATATAACTTTAATGTACTTTTAATAGAAAATAATTGTCCCCATCCGGAGTAACCCCTTCAAGAGCGAGCCAATTGATGCACGTATGTCTAGGTCAAATTAATGCAGTGTTGCTCCCCGCCTTCTAAGGGCCATATTTCTTTTATTTTACCACCTACAGGGCTTGTGTCATGATCTCTAGTTTTTATTAATATCATATTGGTGTAACAGAATTTTTTTTTTCCTGATATATAATTTAAAAAAACAGCAATCCTGGTGTGTTTTTTTTTTTTGTTTCCCCCCCCCCCCCCATTTACACTGTTCACCGTGCGGGAACAATGTTATATTTTAATAGATTAAACTATTACGCAGGCTACTATATATAATTATATATATATATATATATATATATATATATATATATATATATTTATTAAATATTTTCATAATGGGCAAGGGGGTATAGTAAACTTTTATTTGGGGGTTTATAAGGAGTTTTTTTTAATACTTTTAAAACATTTTTGTATTACACTTTGTTTTAACACGTTTTTTTTCACTATACAACATGCGATCATTAGATTGCATGTACTGATCTATGCTATGCCATAGCATAGCATAGATCAGTGTTATTGGCGATCTGTGCATAGAGCCTGCCTGAGAGCAGACTCTATACACAAATTGCCCATCCAACAGGACGGAGGTAAGTGGCTGTGGGGGGTACCAATCACTCAGTGACAGGAACAGAGTCCCTGAAACTCTGCAATTGCTATAGATCATGGCGTTTAAGGGGTTAATGACAGGCAGCTGCTGGATCCCAGCTACCTGTCATTATGCTGTGCTCCGGGGACAGTGTGTGGGACCGTTCTCACTGCAGCGCTCCCGCACACATCAAACCCCTCAGTTAGGAACGTACATATATGGCATAATGACATATATGGCATAATGACATTCACGCCATTAACTGTAAAATATCTATAATTTTTTTTAATTTTTTTTGTCTCCCTAGGGACAACTATTTGCTTACACTGGTCAATGCTATGCTATTGTGTAGCATTAATCAGTGGTGTTGTCACTCTTCCCTAAGGGCCCTATTACACCTACTGATTATCTGACATATTTTTTTGAGCCAAAGTCAGGAATGGATTATAAACAGAACAGGTAATAAAGGAAAGACTGAGTTTTCACCTCTTTTTAAATCCAGTCCTGGCTTTGGTTTAAAAAAAAATCTGTCAGATAATCTGTTGGCGTAATATGGCCCTTAAGGCCCTATTCCACAGAACGAAGATCGGCCATTATGGACGATAATTGTCCCGTGGAATTGGAGGCAACGATCAGCCGACATTGTTCATGTCGTATGATCGTTGAAGTTGTTTGTCTTTCAACATGTTGAAAGACAAATGACTTGTATAGCAGCGATCTGCTGCTGTCACTCCGTGTAATAGGAGCGGCGTCAGCAGACTGCCGCCATATCTTATGGGCTGCCCGGACTCACCCGCTCGCTGCTGCCGCGTGTAATAGCGACAGCAGCGAGCGGGGAACGAGGAGCAAACGAGCACTGACAGTGCTGGTTTGCTCCTCAGAGTCGGGCCGTGGAATACGGCCTTTAGTCTACCTACACGCAGAACGTACAGAGGTAAGTATTTTACCACAGGCAGTCAGTTTTTTTTTTTTTTTTCAGGGAACGCATCCAGGACGTCTTTGCTGCTATCTAAGCCCTACAATTCCCAATCTGCTGCTCTGATCTAGCGCTGCTGCACAGAGCGGAGTCCTGAAGTCAACGGAAGTTAAAAGTACCAAAAAAAAACCTATACATTTATTTAAATAAATAATGAAAGCTTTATATTACTGTGTGTGTGTGTGTGTGTGTGTGTGTGTGTGTGTGTATATATAAAAATATAAAACACTGTAACATAGTTGCAGCAGTTGCATGCTGCCAAGCATGTGCTGTAGCTGTCCCTGCCCAACCTCTGACTGACAGGTTTTCGGCTCATGCATAGGGAGAAAACTATGGCAGACACCTTTTGGAGGTGCACAGTTGTTTTAAATGTGTTTTTACACTACAGTTTCAGAGACAGACCGCTACAGACAGTAGCACCTATAATATGCTCCTTCCAGTGCGGGAAGCATAAACTACTCAAATGTTTTCTTATAAGGCCCAGAAGGCGCTCAGGGGGTTAATGTAACACTCTCAGATATGGGTAGTTTTTCTGTTCTTAGATCATGATCTAGTTGTTAATAGAACCTGAGTGTCGTTGTTTAGTGTCTACATTGTCCATCAGCCATTTTTTTTTTTTTTTCCTCGAAGGTAAAAACCTGCAGGAACTTGAGCGACTTAATAAAGCCATTGAGGCTGTAAAAAATGAAGTTGAAGAGAAGCAAAAAACTCTCTTGCTGTACACAAATGCTAACCAGTGCATAGAAGATCCTCCAGCCAATGTTGACAGTAACTGCAATATTGTGGGAGATGCAGTGGAGAAGATGCATATTCCAGGAAAGAATTGTACGGTAGCCCCGATCCCTACAAAGAGCAGTAACTCTGTTCCGAAAAAATATATCATTGACAGACGGTGTCCAGCCACTGACTTAGAGTATGACCCCTTGCTTAACTATTCTGCTGGCTTGTTTGGTTCCACAACAAAAGAAAAAGAAAACGAAAATAAGTGTAAAGCAACACGTAAGTGTGTGGAGGAGCTGGAGAACACAAAGAAAAAGCCGAGACCTGCATCTCCTATCAGGTTGGAAATAAAGCTTCAAGAGTCTGATGATGAGGATATGCTTGTAATTGATGTCCCACCACTTCTGGAAGTCTGTAAGAAACCAAGAGCCAGCAAAGTATGTGGAACTAAAGAAGAGCACTTAATGTTGTGTGATGAACAAGTACCAGATGAAGAGGGAAGTCTTCCAGTTGATGTTGTGGAAAGTCTAGTTCTGGAAAGTGTTGTGGATGTAAAAGACTCTGGAGATGAAACGTCCCCTTCTAGTATGGGTGTTACTGCTTATACTAATGACAAGGGTCAAACACTTGAAAGCTCTATCAACTGCATATCTTCAGAGCTGCTACCTTGCTCAGAATTAAAGGGGCTTAAAGATGAGGATCAGATTGCTGTAGGTAGTGATGAAAGCTCTGACTACGCTGCTGCTGTGGAATCTGACTGTAAGGATGAGGGACAGCCCTTGTTTCAAGAAACCTGTGTACAGCAGCCAAGTCAGTCATTCCGTGCTGATGCCACTACTTATGGTACGGCTCCCGAAGTGTCTGCTATGGAGGAGAATTGTAATGATTTAATAATTAATGAACAGAAGTGTGAGAACGCCCTCAAAAGTGTTAAAAACGAAGTAATCATTGTAAATTCTTCGGATTCTGAGAACAGCTCTGATGAGTCTGATCTGTATGATTCTGATGATCCAATAGAAGAATGTCGAAGGATCTTTAATGAATTTACAGAAAGTGAAGCAAAGAAAAAATCTGCACAGGTACTGTATGTCACATCTGTTTTGCACATTTTTACTTAGAATTTTTTTTTTGTTTTTAATGCTCTTATATACCTCAAGGTGTTCTAATGCTGATTACAGAAATACAATTGTCTTGCTGATCCATGGTGCCATTTATTTATAGAAATCCAAATATAGTGATACATCAAACTGATCTGAGCTTTAAGTGACTGTACCACCAGGCCCAGGCTGAAGCACTGGAGGCGGGCCGACCCACCCTTAGTGGGAGGAAACCCTAGCCCCTCTATGATAGGGTTCCATTGATTCTAATGGAGTCACGTCATGGAGGGGCTGGGGTTTCTTCCCACTGGGGGTCGGTCGGCCCGCCTCCAGTGCTTCAGCCTGGGCCTGGTGGTACAGTCACTTTAAACAGTTCTGTTCTCCAACAAGAATGGAAACTCTGTGTAAAAGCTGCACATTTTTTGTGCCAAACATCTAAAAAAAAATAATCAAATTTTTAAGCAAATAAGTGATTACTCAAATGCCCACTCCTTTGATCAGCACAGTGCTAGGGTGCTAGGGCCCAGGGAGTGATAGGCCCTGGCTTTGTTATGAAAGACGCATACAACCAAAGTTAGTTCCAAATGCTTTTATTATCTATCAAGAAGTGCCACCAGCTTGGTTTGAGCAGCAGTAAGTTTTTACTAACTAGGGAGTGGTGAGCCACAAAAAAAAAATGGAAGTTAATGGAAAAATGGTTCCAAACTGGATTGCACACAATTGAATCCATTTTTGCATAAAATTTATACATTAAACAGACTGCAAAAATACAGTGTGAATCCAGCCTTGGGGTCCTATTACACTGAGCGATTTTTAACGATTAACGACTAACTATAAACTATCGCAAACGAGATTGTTTATCGTTAACCTGAAATCGTTCACCATATTACACAGAACGATAATCGTTTGTTACTATCGTTACTATGATCGTTATTGCAATCGTTACTATGATCGTTTATTCCTTCTGATCCAAGAAAAACAATGAACAATGTGCAATTACACTGAACGATTAGTGAAAAAACGCGGAACTTGAGCGAACAAATGTGGAATTACAGCGAACGATTAGCGAACAATTAACTATAATTTTAGGTTCAGATCTAAATAAACGATCAACCACATGTGAACGATTTTTCGATTTTTGCCTGCAATTACACAGAACGATTATCATTTAAATTCGAACGATCTAACGATTTTTTGCACAATAATAATCCCGTGTAATAGGGCCCTTACCTATTTTCATGCCCCGTATCACCACTCCCGGGTCCAGCTGACAGCCACCTGCCTCCTGCAGCTTTTTCAGCTACAACATCACATACCTGGCTGTGCAATTGCCCGCTCAGCAAGTTAGTGACTGGGGCAACAAAAGAGATAAAAAAGATATTGAAATAAAAAAAAATGGCATAAATAAAAACTATACATCTTAATGCAGAAAATTAGCCCACACCTGGCTTTGTCACAAGAAAAATAACAATGCTATTGATCATGGAATATTGTAACAATATTTTTTGTTTTGCTTTTTTGGAAGATAGTTTCTATTGTACAAAAGTGGCAATACTTTAAAATATAACTATACAGATTGGGTATTGCTATAATCATTCACCCAGAGAATACAGTTTAACCACTTGCTGAATAGTGTAAATTTTAGATGAAAACAGGGTTATTTGCATACTTCATGTAATGAACCCAGCAGTCATTTGCAGTTTGCTAAACTGTTACTTCAAAGTAATTCAGCAAATAAAGGACTAGGTCAAAAAACTGATGTTCCTGCATTTATGGTGTATAATTTTAGGTTCAAGATCAGTCTGAAATAGAAATACAGGATGCCAAGGGAAGTGATGGAGTTCCTGCCCCAAAGAAGAGACTTGCTCGTCCATCAGCGAAATCTGAAGTAACTATAGGCCTTCCATTTTTTTTATTTTTTTTTCATCTGGCTTGCCTGTTTATTACTGGGGTGATTGGTTTTCAGCACCATTTCTGTGGAGCTTGCCTTCCATTTTCATACACACTAGATTTTTATCCTTGCTGAGGACTATCGAACAAAGTGAAGCGATTTGTTTTCATCTGCGCTCCCCCCATCATGCAGTCAGCCTTTCAGCACTGCCCTGCTCCCTGTCGCTCCAGCCCGGGTGCCGGGAAAAGCTGGATCCAATCCTGGGAAAATAAAACTACTTAACTTACTGTAACTACAACTACTTTCCTGCTGTTTCCTGTTGCTGTTGTGATTCAAGGAATTAGAGGGAAATCACACGTTCTGTGATTACGGTCTGTGGAATGCAGAACCCCTGGCATCCTGATTAATGATGCTGGGAGCTCTGAAACGGATGAAATCTTCTTGCTAGTGTACTGATACAGCCATGTGGCTGTATCAGTACAGTAGTGCAGAGGTTTAACAATTTCTGAGCTCCTGGCATCCTCATGAATGATTATGCCCGCAGCTCCGAACTCCCTAATCACAGCACGTGTGACTTCCCCCTTGGTATATGGTAATTATCATGTTTGTCTGCAGTACCTTGCTTTTTTTTTTTTTCTTTTAGGTTAGGACAGGTGGCACTATTCTTGTACCTTTTAGAGGTACTGCCACACAGCAGATGCATCAATCTAGAATAGTACATGTACAGCAGCAAGCCTTACAGATAACATCTGCTGTTAAAAGCGGCCAAGCTTTTGTGGCTTCTTCGCAGAGAAGAATTACCAGTTGTTTAACCCCAGCCTTTCAAAACTTTGGACAGATGGGTAAGAAACTTTATATTTTTGTAAATTTTAATTTACCATCTCACTGTTTTATATGGCACAGTTTTGGTATTGCAATCAGAATGTATATTATGCAGCAATCTCTTGGGCCCTTTTGGTGGCCCTATTTGACTTTATTTAAACTCCAGATTCCTTTCACAAATAAAACAAAGGAAGCATTACTGTCATTTGAAAAAACTTTTGATATGTCATTAGACATATCAAGTTATTGATTAAGTCGGTGTCACTGCCGAGCAGCTGCTGCTGTGATCGCGCGATTTGGGGAGTGAGCGTGGCCGTGTGCTCCACTCCCTGGCTGTCCAATCTTCTTTCACTTCATAGACTATAATGAAGTGAAGGTCTGATTTGATTGATAGACGAGAGAAAGAGAGAGAGAGAGAGGGGCTTGCTTCCTTGGCAGTGAGGCCCACTGTGATCAACTTTTGACGTGTAAAGTAAATTTTAAAGGACAACTCTGGCGTTGATAAAAAAAACAAAAACAAAAGAAAACAAAACCTGAACTGAAGCTCCAGTTGGTAGCTTAATTTTTTTCTTCACTTCCCGAGCAAGCTGTAAGCCATCTATCAGAGCTGAGCAACCTGACGAGTCATCTGACGAAGGAAAGCTGGCCTAACAGGGCTTAGACCAGTTTCCCTCTTGATGATGTCATTGTCACAAAATGGCTGCCACAGAGCAGCCTGGGGTCAACAGTCATTAGGTAAGAATGAGTTTACTTCACTTCCTGGCGGGGGGTTGAGGGGGAAAAGATGGGGAAGGGTGGCAGGTGATTTGAAGCATATTACAAAGTTATATCACTTTGTAATGTTTTTCAATTACTGTGAAACGACTTTTCACCGGAGTTGTCCTTTAAATTACAATAATGGATATTTGGGGAAGGATCGCTGCTGGGGGCCCACCTTTACTTGAAGACAAACCTGATCGGCTCAGTTTGTTCAATTCTTTTATGAAGTCATTATTTTAGTGGGAACTACCCACTTAATTTCCAGACTGGCGCTGTTTGCATACTAAAAATTGGTTTTGGTAGTTGTATTTTTTGCCCTTTTTTATTTTGTTGTGGCAGCCATTTTTGCAAAAGTGACATGAAGTGCAGCCATATTTGTTGTCCCATAATGCCAAGCTTTTTCTTTACAGGTATAATTTATATTTTGGCTGGAAATATTATCCTTCCATGCATAGTGAGAGATTAACTAGGTATTTTCCATTGGCAGTTTGTCTTAATTTAGTGGAAGTCCAACCCGTTGTACCAGCTAGAAGTCAGCTGAGTGGATTTCAAGAAAGTGCATGCCTCAAACCCATCATGCCACAGAAAAGGACCATGCCAACACCACCAATAAGGGTAACCTCATTTAATTTTTTTTTCTCTCTGTAGAGTTCTTTGCAAGCGAAGACATGGATAAAAATTCTTAGGATCCATTTACACAGAAAGATTATCTGACAGAGTATCTGCCAAAGATTTTAAGCCAAAGCTAGAAATGGATCCTAAGAGAGAGGCTTTCCTTTATGACCTGATCTCTGTTTATAGTCTATTTCGGGCTTTGGCTTCAAATCTTTGGCAGATAATCTGTCAGATAATCTTTCTGTGTAAATGGACCCTTAGGGGGAGATTTATCAAGGGGTGTAAAATTTAGACTGGTGCAAACTGGCCACAGCAACCAATCACAGCTCAGCTTCCAGCTCTGGTGAAAGGAAAGAGGAGCTGTGATTGGTTGCTGTGGGCAGTTTGCGCCAGTCTAAATTTCACACCCTTTGATAAATCTCCCCCTTGATGTCTATAATTGGGTTGAGAATTAATATTATAATTGAACTATGAAGGCTTTATAAACTGAAAACAATATTGGACATAGATATTGGGCTGAAAAAAAATCATGTATCTTGTTTTGTTAACACATTACTTGCATTTTGTCATTCTTGAAGAATTCTGAGGACTTGCTACTATAGATATTTCCCTTACAGAATGTTAAGGAATTTATGACATTGCTCTGTTTTAAAACTTAGATACCTACACGTAAAAGGCAGACTGTGGCATTGGAAAGTGGTTGTAAAGTCCCCCATGAAACAAGACAGCGCTATGTTAACTCCTTTGTTGAAGAATTCTTGAAGGAATCTGCAACCGTTCAGGAAGCTTTTGATAAGGTTCACGATCTACCAGCTTTGTTTTTATGATTAACGTATATATATATATATATATATATATATATATATATATATATATATATATATATATATACTTGCATATTGCAATGTACAGTAGTTTACTTTTCACCATTTCTGGACTTGCTTATAACTTTCTTATATGCTGGTTCTATTTCCTGATATATAAATGACAAAGGGTTTGTGGGTATTCAGGGGAACAGCTGAAGCATGACTGCCGCTAGTCTGACAATGTGAACAATTTAAGGATTACCAAAATTATTTATATTTGCCAAATGTCAGAATGGGAGAATTTTTAAGGCATTTTTATTACTTTCTGTAAAGTCAAAAGTTTATATACACTAAGATTACTATGCTTTTAAACAATTTGGGACTGTCATGTCTTTGGAAGCTTTAGATTTATTGGCAACATCCAAGTTAGAGACACACCTGTGGCAGTATTTTAAGGCACACCTGAAACACACAGCTTCTTTTTGTAACAGCATGATAAGTCTAGAAATCAGACATTTCCTCCTGTGTCACTGGAGGCTTGGGCGAGACCTTGTCTGAGTGTGCCCCCTCCTTAGCTTCCCAAGCCTTAAGGGTACAAACCCACTTGACGTATTTGCTGTGTGAATCAGTCTTAAAAATAAGCAGGCAAAACGCAGGTTGGCTTTATACAATTGTTCTGCGTTAAAATACGCAATTGCGTATTTTTGAAGCGTGAAGCTACATGCGTTTTTCGCACAGGTTGTTAACAACTGATGCTTTGCTAACAACAAGCTTCATGCTTCAAAAATACGCAATTGCGTATTTTAACGCAGAACAATTGTATAAAGCCAACCTGTGTTTTGCCTGCTTATTTTTAAGACTGATTCACACAGCAAATACGTCAAGTGGGTTTGTACCCTTAGGGTACAAACACACACAGCATATACGCTGCGTATTTACTGCTGCGATACGCAAATACGCAGCAGATTAGATCTAAATAACTGAACACAGCATCAAATCTGCACCATCAAATCTGCTGTGTATTTTTTTGCGTATCTGCTGCGTATACGGTGTGTGGGTTTGTACCCTAAATGTCAGTCTGCCCATGTGGTAACACCCTTAGGGGGCATTCACACTTGCAGGATCCGTAAATAAAGACTATGTGGTACGGAACGAAATTCAGAGCTCCCGATATCATTCATGATGATGCCTGGACACTCCAAAACTGTTCATACTTTGTGCTACTGTACTGATGCAACTGTGCAGCTGTGTCAGTACAGTAGCACTAAGATTTAAAGTTTCAGAGTGTAATGCAGTAAGTTTCGAATTGTTGGGCGTAGCACATTAACCATTGCATGGATTGTAATAATGTGAGAAATGTAAAAAACTATCTCCTGTCTGCTTAGACCCTTAGAAAATCCATTGTAAATGTAAATACGCACTTTAAGGTTTAAAAAAAAATGTATGTAAAATAGGAGATTTTTTACCTTTTTTTTAAAATTCTAGGCCTTGGCAGAAGAAAAGTCAATTTATGATAGATGTGGGAGTAAAAATATGTATCTTAATATAGCGGTCAACAGTCTTAAAAAATTGAGAGATCAGCGAAATGTTCAACTTGGTAAGTGAACGGGTTCATGAGGTTTTAGATGTATTAAATATTGTATATAAGGGGCTGTCCTTATGAGGAGTAGTTGTGTGCATGGGGGTTGGGTCTTGTCCATGTGGTAACCCAGGGTAAGCTGCAGAAAGGGACTGACTGAGATCCCTGTAGTGAGCTGGGTGCTTGGAATACTTTTGGATAAATCACTGCTTAGTGCAGGTATACTGTATAGAACAGTGATTCTCAACTCCAGTCCTCAGGCCTCACCTACAGGTCATGTTTTGAGGATATCCCATACAAAGAACACATGTGGTGATACCTGATGCACTGAGTATAATTATACCACCTGTGAAATACTAAATAAATTCTCAATACATGACCTGTTGGTGAGGACTGGAATTGAGAAGCATTGGTATAGAAGACTTGCGATAAATCACTGCTTAGTGGAGGCAGACTGAAGAGTAATACTTTTGATTGGAGAATAGATATGACAATAAATTGTTGCTTTCCTAGCAGATACACTGACACTGAATACTTGATGATAAGATTTATTGTGCATTTACACAGATTTATCTGACAGATTTTTTAAGCCAAAGCAAGGAATGGAATTGAAAAGATAAGAAATCTCAGTCTTACCTTTTCCCTCTCGCCCTATGACGGCATCCATGGAGAGGTCCACCTTCCGCTCCTCTGGACAGGAAACAGTTCACTGGATCCATAAAAGAGACCGCCCCTTCATCGCCAGTTCTGTTTCCTGTCCTTTGGAGCAGGAGGTGGTTCTCCCACCTCTCCAAAGGATCCGTCATAGGAAGAGGGGAATGCGGCAACTGGCTTTACTTATCTACTCCCGGCATCCCAGCGGCGTAAGGCTTCTCCTGGAGCAGCTGCCAAGCCTGGCTTCCTCCTCCAGCACCTGTCGGATGATGTCCTCCAGATCTTCCCTGGCTCCCTGGATTGCTGGCGGCGTCCTCCCGCAGGCGCACGGTCCACGTGCAGGTACTTCCGGGTTGGACGCGCGTAGGTGTGCACGTGATGACGCCACGTGCGTCTGACGTCGGAGGACGTAGCGCCGTTTCCGGGGAGGGGTTCCGGCGGGGCTGTGCCTTTCCGGGACACAGGCTTTGGCCTGTTAGGTGAGAGCTCCTAGGGGCTTTCGGTCTCGGAGGGGGTGTGCTGTGCGCGCGGCGGAGGGGGAGGAGCCAGCCATTCCTTGGCGCCGGATTCAAAAGAGCCCAGCAGTTCACCAAGGATGGCGTCCACGCTGAGCAGGTATTTCAGCAGGCTTCTGGCTGCGCACTCTGCATTTCTCAGCATGTTCCCCGGCTGCCAATCTCTGCATACAGCACGCTTTGGCTGCAGGCTCTGTAGATAGATCTATTTCCATTATGGAAGAGCGCGCAGACAATCCTGAGACCCCTTCTGAGACTCAACCGGTATGACAGGGGCTAACTTGGTACCTTCATATATTTATTATGGGTATATAGGTGTGTACACAAGTATGTATGTTTTTTCTTGTAGACACCAAAGATATCACGTACTAAGACCAGAGAGTGTCCTGTGTGTGACAGAAAGCTGAGTAGTCACAATAGGACATTATGCAGCTCCTGTCGTAATAGATTCCTGGAGTAAGAGACACCATCCTTCATGAAGGAGATAAAGGAACTTATTAGAGGGGAAATTAAATCATCCCTTCCCTCACAGGCCCTAGTCCCCGTGGAAACTGGAGAATCCTCCAGGTCTGAGCCTATGCCTGGTCCTAGTACGGAGGCAGATGAGGAGGATCCTGTGTTAGAGACAGAGGACTTTGGTGAGGTTGTTGAAATAGATGAGTCTCACCAGTCTGAACCTTCGGCTTCCAGCATAGAGGAGGTTGATCCATTAGTCAGTGCAGTTAGACGCACTATGGAGCTAGAGGTCAGTTCTGTGTCCAGGACCGTACAGGATAGAATGTTCCAAGGCCTTACCCCAAAGAAGAAAAAAGATTTCCTATTCACCATTCTATTAAGGACTTGATTAAAAGAGAGTGGAACAACCCAGACAGAAAGTTCTTCGTGCCTAGGGCAATGAAGCGTAGATATGCCTTCAATGAGGAGGATACAGCTGTTTGGGATAGAGCCCCTAAAGTTGATGCACCTTTAGCGAAGATTTCTAAGAAGGGGGTCTTACCTTTTGATGACTCTGCTACTCTAAAGGACCCTATGGACAAAAGAGCAGAGGTCTACCTTAAAAAAGGTTGGGAATCAGCCGCTGCCTCTTTTAAGCCTCTTGTTGCAGCCACATCGGTAGCCAGGTCTATGGATATCTGGATCGATGAACTGACCACAAAGATTAAAGACAATGCCCCTAAAGAAGAGTTATTAGCTTCTATCTCCAACATTAGTCAGGGAGCTAAGTTCCTATCGGAAGCCTCAGCAGATACCCTGAAACTTAACGCCAAATTTGCTGCCCTATCCAACTCTGCAAGGCGTACAGTTTGGTTAAGGGACTGGAAAGGGGACATTACCTCTAAGGCAAAGCTATGTGCCGTACCCTGTGGGGGTGAATTTCTCTTTGGTTCCACCCTTGATGCAGTCCTTGAAAAAGCTTCCGATAGGAAGAAAGGGTTTCCTGTTGTACCCCAGCCTCCCAAAAGTAATTATAGGGGCAGAGGTAGGGGTGGTCATCGGGGAGGCTCTTCAGGTAGAAGGGAATGAAGGACCTCTAGAAAGAGTAAAGGTCTTTAGTTCAACACTGCTGATTCTGCCAAAAAACCCAATCCCCAATGACGCCAGGCCCCGGTGGGTGGTCGCCTTTCTCTATATAGTGAGGAGTGGGATAAGATATCGGCCAGCAAGAATATTTTGAATACAATAAAATATGGTTTGAAAATTTCTTGTGTGTCCCCTCCAGGCAATAGATTTGTCACCACTCAATTCTGGGATCCAGAGCGTCACCAGGCCATGGAACTTGAGGTGCAATCTCTCTTGGATAAACAGGTATTGGTCGCTGTACCGATGAAGGAGAGGGGAGCAGGCTTTTACTCCACTCTCTTCCTGGTCAGGAAGCCAAATGGTACGTTTCGTACCATAATTAATTTAAGGCCTCTCAACAAATTTCTTACCTATGAAAAATTCTGAATGGAATCTATATCTTCAGCCATTCTGAATCTTTCTAGAGATTGCTCCATGGTGACCCTTGACATCAGGGATGCGTACTCAAGGGATGCGTACTATCACATCCCAGTTCACCCAGAACACCAGAGATTCCTCAGGGTTGCAGTTTGGTTCAAGGGCGCTTTCCTACACTTACAGTTCAGGGCCATGCCTTTCGGTATTTCACAGGCCCCCAGAATATTCACAAAGGTTATGGCAGAGGTGATGGCACATGTAAGGGAACAGGATATCATCATTGTTCCATACTTAGATGATTTTCTCCTGGTGGCTGATTCTCCTCAGATCTTACAATCTCAAGTCACACAGGTGGAAATCATCTTTAAAAAATTAGGATGGGAAATGAAGATAAATCAGTCAGACTCCTTCTCACACCTGCCAATTCCTAGGGATTCTCCTAGATTCTCTGGTTCAGAAATGTTTCCTACCTTCTAGTAAAGTGACCCAGTTACTGACTAAAATAGAGCACCTCATGTACAGTCAGAGCACTACACTGAGAGAGGCCATGTCGGTTCTAGGTCTGATGACCTCCTGCATTCCCGCAGTCCCCTGGGCCCAGTATCATTCCCGAACACTGCAGACACAGATCCTCTCTCAGTGGGATAGATCTACAGACTCCTTAGACTCTGTGTTCTCTTTCCACAGACAGTACGTTCCCTAAGTTGGTGGACCCAGAGAGAAAATCTGGAAAAGGGGGTTCCCTGGGTACGCTCAGACGAAGTCATCCTAACTACCGATGCCAGCCCTCGGGGCTGGGGAGCAGGGCCGTCTTAACAAAACGATGGGCCCCTGGGCATAGCTGTGAACTGGGCCCCCCGACCCAAGATCAAGTCCCCGCATCCCCCCTACCCCCAACCTTGTGCTGTGCACCCCCATGTGGGTGTATATTGTACTGTATAGTTCTGTATGGGTGTATATTGTTCTGTATGGGCGTATATTGTTCTGTATGGGTGTATATTGTACTGTATGGTTCTGTATGGGTGTATACTGTTCTGTATGGCTCTGTATGGGTGTATATTGTACTGTATGGCTCTGTATGGGTGTACTGTATATTGTACTGTATGGCTCTGTATGGGTGTACTGTATATTGTACTGTATGGTTCTGTATGGGTGTACTGTATATTGTACTGTATGGCTCTGTATGGGTGTACTGTATATTGTACTGTATGGTTCTGTATGGGTGTACTGTATATTGTACTGTATGGCTCTGTATGGGTGTACTGTATGGTTCTGTATGGGTTTATATTGTACTGTATGGTTCTGTATGGGTGTATATTGTACTGTATGGTTCTGTATGGGTGTATATTGTATTGTATGAGTGTATATTGTACTGTATGGTTCTGTATGGATGCATATTGTTCTGTATGTGTGTATCCTTCTGTCTGGAGCAGTTTTGCAGCATCTGTGGGGGGGGGGGGGGGGGGGTCATTCCTCTCCAATGCTCAGGAGCAGTAAAAAAAAACAAAACACAAATAGGAACCAAGCCTAACATGTGTAACGATATCTATATCTATATCTATATCTATATATCTATGTATATATATATATTATATATAAATAATCTTTACACATGTTAGGCTTGTTTTTACATAGTGCAAACCTGGCCATACATGCAGTCTGGGGGGGGGGGGGGGGGGGGGGTACAGCAGCCTCAAGTGTATGGGGGTACAGCAGCCTGAAGGGGAGAACACAGCAGTCTGGGGGGGGAGGGGGTGCACATTGCAGCTTGGGAGGTACAGATCAGCTACAGGTGGACAGGGGCAAAGCAGCCTGGGCAGGGCCGGGACAAGGAGTTTTGGTGCCCTAGGCAGAGAAGGCAAATGGCGAAAAAAAACCCAAAAAAAACTTATATATCTGCATAAAAAAGACATGTATACACACTTTTAAACACATTTAATATAAAAGGATCATTGTTTAAGGGGAAAAAAAATAAAAAAATCGCTATATCAGGACCAAATATTACCTCCATACCGTTAAGAAAACAAACTATATATAGGCCAATATTACCGCCATAGAGAGACCACCGCATAATGACACTATATACACACCAATATTAGCACCACACCATGACCACCACATAATGACACTATATACAGGCCAATATTAGCACCACACCATGACCGCCACATAATGACTATTTATACACCATATACAGAACAATATTACCCCCATAGAGTAACCACCACATAATGACTCTATATATACACACCATATACAGACCAATATTACCACCATAGAGTGACCACTGTATAATGACTCTATATATATTATATACAGACTAATATTACCGCCATAGAGTGACCGCCACATAATGACTTTATATACACTTTATACAGACATATATTTTGTGGCAGCCACTATATGCGGTAATATTAGTCTGTATATAGTGTATATAGAGTCATTATGCAGCGGTCAGTCTATGGCGGTAATATTAGTCTGTATATAGTGTATATATAGAGCCATTATGTGGTTGTCAGTGTATGGCGGTAATATTGGTCTGTATATAATGTACATAGAGAGTCATTATGTGGCGGTCACTCTATAGTGGTAATGACTCTATACACTATATACTGACCAATATTACCGCCATAGACTGACCACTGCATAAGGACACTATACACACTATATACAGACCAATATTACCGCCATAGACTGACCACCAGATAATGACTCTACTGTATATACACACTATATACAGACCAATATTACTGCCATACAGTGACAGCCACATAATGACCCTATATACAGACCAATATTACTGCCATACAGTGACAGCCACATAATGACCCTATATACACTATATACAGACCAATATTACTGCCATACAGTGACAGCCACATAATGACCCTATATACAGACCAATATTACTGCCATACAGTGACAGCCACATAATGACCCTATATACACTATATACAGACCAATATTACTGCCATACAGTGACAGCCACATAATGACCCTATATACACTATATACAGACCAATAGTACTGCCATACAGTGACAGCCACATAATGAATCTATATACACTGTATACAGACCAATATTACCGCCATACAGTGACCGCTGCGTAATGACTTTATATACACTATATACAGACTAATATTACCGCCATACAGGGACCGCAACATAATGACTCTATATATACCATATACAGAACAATATTACCGCCATAGTGACCACCACATAATGACTATATATACACACTATATACAGACCAATATTACCGCCATAGTGACCACCACATAATGACTATATATACACTATATACAGACCAATATTACTGCCATACAGTGGCCACCTAAGGACTCAATACTACCTTATTTTTTTCTCAATAAATAGTGACATCATCATAAACTATACATAGGAGCTGCAGCCAATCACTGATCAACTGCAGCAATTACATAGGACTGATGAGGACAGAGAACGGCTGCAGCTCCTATGTACAGTACATTCACTGTTACACTTCTGCTGGACAGTGGAGTCAGCAGTGCTGATACATACACACACACATACACTAATATATATATATATATATATATATATATATATATATATATATATATATATATATATATATATATATATATATATATCACACACACATCCATGAAAACACATACAAATCCAAACCATCTAGTAGTCCACATACTACACACATGACATGTAACACACACTACATTCATGCATCATATACCTACATTCATACACATTACACACTACATGTACAGTATACTTACTCCATCTAGCAGCATGCTGGGGGTAGTAGTCCTGGTCCATGGCAGCAGAAGCAGCAGGCTCTGGTCCTCTCACAGCAGCCGTCTCCTCCATCGTCCCGACTGCCACACTAGTCTCACCAGGAAGAGGCAGGGAAATCACATGGTGCAGGGGGGAGGGGGTCCAGCACACACCGGAGCCCACGTCCTGTAGCCTCTGTGTGACCCCTAATAGCAGCAGCCAGGGATCACTCCCAGACGCTGCAGGACGCTGTCTGTGTGCTCCTGCCTGTGACACATACTGCCATTGCCCCCCCCCCCATCCTGATCATGAGGCAGCTTGCCTCACTACTCAGCTGCACTCCTCACCTACTTTAGGGCGTTGCTAGCGGCCGGAGCCCGTTCCGCCCGTCGGCATATGAGATCCACGGGGGTTGCTGTCAGAAGCGCAGGGCTGGAGCCTGCAGCAGCTTCAGGGCTGATGCTGCTGCAGGTGAGGGGGATATGAGGGCGCTGATGGTATGTGAGCGCGCAGGGGCAGCGCTCGGCAGCCACCAGGAGGCAGAATACAGGAGCATGTAGTAAAAAAATATATATTTTTCAGAGAGACTGCAATTGCGCCCCCCTGTAATTTACCACTAGATGGCGCCCTAGGCCATCGCCTACCCTGGCCTACCCTTTGTCCCGGCCCTGAGCCTGGGGGAGAGGGGGGCAGCTATGGGGGAACAGGGGTAGGGCTGTGTGTTCTTCTCTCAGCCCAGATCTGCAGACTCCCACCTCTTCTCTGTCCCGACCTCCCTGCTATCTACAGCCCCAGGTACCTGACATTTCCTGCAGTGGAGCCCAGGACAGGAGGGGGATGGTCAGGAAGCCCTGTAGCTAGAGGCCGCTGTGTAGCTGTAGGTTAGCAGCCTGTAGCCTCCTGCTCTCCACACTGCTGATCTCCTGCTATGGCAGCACAGGCTGCAGCTGCTGTGAGGCCCCACACATAACCATCCCAAGGCCTGCTGGGGGCAGGAAGCCCCAGGCCAGGAGGAACATGGGACCAGTCCACAGGGGGCGGGGCTTAACGGAGGGGGGAGCTTCAGCCGCCCACATCACAGGCCGGCCCTGCAGCTTATTTATGTGAGGAGAGGAGAGCGCTGGGGCAGTGCGCAGCGTCAGTGCGGCCCTGTAATGTACTGGGGAGAGGGGGCACAGCGTGGCTTATCAGCTTCCCTTCATTTCTGCAGGGTAGGCGGCTGCCACTGGGGCCCCCCATGAGTCATAGGCCCCCGGGCAGCCGCCTACCCTGCCCAATGGGAAAGACGGCCCTGCTGGGGAGCCCACACAACAGACATCATATTCCAGGGGTTATGGAAGCCAGAGGAAGCTGCCTTGTCTCAGAACGTCAGAGAGCTAAGAGCAGTCTTCATGTCCCTATCCCAGGCCCTGCCCCTCCTAAGAGACAGACACGTAAAGATCCAGTCAGACAACTCATCAGTAGTAGCGTACATAAATCACCAAGGGGGCACAAGATCCAGAGAGCTAATGAGAGTCGCTCACTTAATCTTCAGACTGGTAGAACCTCATCTCTCCTCCCTCACAGCACTACATCTAAAGGGTTCAGAGAATATAAAAGCAGACTACCTGAGCAGACACCAGCTAAACCAGGGGGAGTGGAGCTTGTCAGTCGAGGTGTTTCAACAGATCTGTGCCAGGTGGGGTCATCCAGTAATAGATCTCTTCGCTTCCAAAGCAAACAAGAAGATAGAGGTTCTTCTCCCTGAGCCCATCAGACAACCCAAAAGGGATAGATGCGCTAGCTCATCCTTGGACTCAGGGACTCCTGTATGCCTTTCCTCCGTTCAGGATGATCCCCAGAGTTCTCAGGAAGGTCAGGCAGGACAAAGCTCTGGTTATCATGATAGCGCCATTCTGGCCCAGGAGGGTGTGCTTCTCTTGGTTGAGGGTCATATCCGTTACAGATCCCTGGGTACTACCAGAGACTCCAGATCTTCTCAGTCAGGGTCCGATTTACCATCCGGTAGTCAAGAATCTCCACCTGACTGCATGGCTATTGAGAGGCAGATCCTCAGATAGGGGGCTTTCAGAACAGGTCATTACCACCCTCCTGGCCAGTAAAGAGTCACATCAGAAATATATCTTAGAACTTGGAGAGCATTTTGTAGGTTTGTAAATAAACCCATTAATGTATTAGTTCCACCAGATATCCCAGTAGTACTAGATTTTCTACAGGAAGGTCTAAATAAGAGGTTAAGGCCTAGTACTATTAGGGTCCAGATTTCAGCTCTCAGTTCCCTCTTTGACTTTAAGCTGGCGGAACATCCCTGGGTTAGGAGGTTCATGAGGGCAACAGATTCTTCCCTACCATCAAGCCTAAACTCCCACCGTGTGATTTAAATCTGTTCTCTCCCAGCTAACAGAACCTCCATTTGAACTCTTAGCAGATCTCTCCATCAAGACTCTCTCTCAAAAGTTAGCCTTCCTTCTAGCTATTACCTCTGCTAGGAGAGTAAGAGAAATATCAGCCTTCTCCATTCAGCAACCCTATATGTCCATTAGAGAGGATAGGGTGATACTATCTCCAGACCCAGCCTTCCTTCCCAAGGTGGTTTCTGATTTCCACAGATCCCAGGAAGTGGTACTCCCCTCATTCTGTCCCAACCCCTCTAATAAGGGGGAGTCTCGTTTTCACTGTCTAGATGTCGGGAGATGTCTTATCCATTATCTACAGAATACAGAACAGTGGAGGCTTTCCAATAATATTTTAATACTCTTTCAGGGAAAGAATAGAGGGAAGGCTGCATCTGCCCAGGTGATCGCTAAGTGGATTAAGAACACCATCTCTTCTGCCTATCTAACCGCAGGTATCGAAGTTCCATTAGGGTTCGGGGCTCACTCTACCCGTTCAGTAGCCACATCCTGGGCAGAGAGAGCCTCAGTATCTATTGAGCAAATATGCAGGGTTGCTACGTGGAGCTCCCCCCATACCTTTAAGCACTATAGGCTCCAGTTATCCTCTCAAGAAGACTTAATCTTTGGGAGAAGGGTATTGGAGGCAGTGGTCCCACCCTAGGCGTAATTCCTTTTCTAGTCTCCATGGGTGCCGTCATAGGGCGAGAGGGAAAACCTGAATTACTAACCGGTAATTGCTTTTCCTCGAAGCCCATGACTGCACCCGCCTAATACCCTCCCTAATATTGTATATATTGTATATATTGGTCTTACACTGTTAGTGAGACTTTGTATTGATATAGTCATTTAAGAAGTATTATATCATATTAAATTAGTAATAGTTTTTTCAAAGAAAAAAAAATGTGTGTTTTGATAAACTAGGAAAATATACTTATTTTCCAAAGAAGATTTAGATATGCTCCTGAGATTCCTTGATGACGAACTGGCGATGAAGGGGCGGTCTCTTTTATGGATCCAGTGAACTGTTTCCTGTCCAGAGGAGCGGGAGGTGGACCTTTCCATGGGTGCCGTCATGGGCTTCGAGGAAAAGCAATTACCGGTTAGTAATTCATGTTTTATAACGTGTTCTGTTTATAGTCTATTTCTGGCTTTGGCTTCAAAGATCTTTCAGATAAATCTGTAAACGCACCATTAGACTTGACTTAGAATACAGTGGGCTACCTCAAGGGGGGGGGAGTCCTCTGTAGACACTCAGGTTCTCAGCTGTGGGGACTTTGGAAGAAGTAGTAGAGAATACAGTGTGCTGTGTTTTGCAGGTAGAGAATACAGTGTGCTGTTACAGGTAGAGAATACAGCGTGCTGTGTGGTGTTACAGGTAGAGAATACAGTGTGCTGTGTGGTGTTACAGGTAGAGAATACAGCGTGCTGTGTGAGGTTACAGGTAGAATACAACATGCTGTGTGGTGTTACAGGTAGAGAATACAGTGTGCTGTGTGGTGTTACAGGTAGAGAATACAGTGTGCTGTGTGGTGTTACAGGTAGAGAATACAGCGTGCTGTGTGAGGTTACAGGTAGAATACAACATGCTGTGTGGTGTTACAGGTAAAGAATACAGTGTGCTGTGTGGTTTTACAGGCAGAGAATGCTGTGTGGTGTAAGGGTATGTTTACACTGAGTAAATGTGGCTGCGGAATCCCGCCTGCCTCAGTGTCCCATAGTTTATCTGAGAGGGCTTAGGCACCTCCGCTCCAGCTGCTCTCAGGTGCAAAATAATTGACATGTCAATTCTTTGTGTGGAGAGCAGTGGCGCGCAAGCCCACCCATAGACGAACTATGGGACACTGAGGGAGGCAGGATTCTGCCGTGGAATTCCGTCATATTTACTCAGTGTGAACATACCCTTACAGGTAGAGAATACAGTGTGCTGTGTGGGTGGGAGCACAATGAAATGATAAAGTACTGCAATTCAGTAACACAATGAAACTGCAATGTGTGAACACAGCCTAGATGTTCTGCAACAGTTTTTGGTGGGGAATGGGCAGGGTGGAGAACGGTTATATACAGCTGGTTGAAAGCAATGCATTCTGGAACCTATGTACTGTGTACAGCTGCTCAACCAGGAAGTACAATCACACAATACAGAACAAAGATCCCCAAAACACATGGATTTTTGGTAGTTTTAAAACTGTTACACAGGTGAGCAATGCTATATGCTTCTGCAACTGATTTATTTATTTGTCATTTTATGGTACTTCACTGACACAGCCAAGCTGTTTTTATGATGAACCGTGATGGATTACTGGTGATTCTGTTAGCTGCAATAAGCATTCCAAAATGATGACACTGTTATTTCTTAGGACAAGGAAACCCCTGGTATCTTTCATATATCTCTGTGCTTCCAGGATGTACAAAAATGCTTTTATTCTATAGTATTAAGAGTCAGAGGCTTTCCTGAGCTCCTGAAGTTCAGTAATCTGTAACACCTTTTTACCTCCCCCTCCCATCCTACTTGGTACTCAGCTTCCAGGTGTCAAGCAGAGAGGGGAGAGAGGAGACATTACAGTTTGTAGCTATCTAGGATTTTGGAAAAGCCCATTTGACTCCTTATTCTATAGAATAAAAGCATTTCTCTACACCAACAGCTGAATGTATGAAATATGCCAAGTGTCTCCATGACCTAACTGCAACTAACAGTGTCAGGAGTTTTGAACATAAGTTACAGCTGACAGATTCCCTTCAAATATTTGCACATGTTCAGCACTTAAGTCATAAACTGAGAAAGGACCTTTAAAGTTTAAGGTTAACCCCTTCCCGCTGCTACACAGTAAATTAACGTCACTGCAGCCTATGCCTGAGGCTGCAGCAACGTTAATTTACGATCAAGGATAACACAGCCACAGAAGCTGCGCCTGTGTCATCCGTGGCGGGTCCCGGCTGTCAGTGATAGCTGGGAAACCCGCCGCAGCTCTCGGCACTGGAGCCACGCTCCAGTGTGGAGTTAACCCTATAGATACTGCGGTCAGCACGACTGCAGCATCTATGGGGCTCCTAACAGAGAATTCTCCCTATAGAGAGGGAGAATTCTCTGTCTGGTGTCCATCGGGGCTCTGCAAAGTGTTTGCAGAGCCCCTATGGTAGCCATGGAAACCGGAAGCCAGAAGGCAGGGTGCCGGCCGGGTGCTCTGCCCCCTCCCCTCTCTCCCCTGCCGCTGTCACAAGCAGGGGACAGAGGAGAGGGGGCAGACATAGGGACATCAGCTAATGGGATCATTATGATCCCATAAGCTGATGTCCAAAAACAACCTGAACATTGAGGAATCAATGACCCCAGGTCATGAAAGGGTTAATGACTTCTTGCACCATGTCCTGATTCTTTCTTACCTGGTGAAATGTAATGCTTTTATATTAAAAGAACTGATGTTTCTGATGTTTACTTACTTATTTTGAAACCTTCAGGTTTGCAGAAGTCTGGCAGCAAAAGGTTAAAAGGGGGATCAAAAAAACAAATTGATAAAAATGGTAAGTGAACCAGTTCTTTACAGTAACATACAACATTGGCTTGAAGTGCTGTGAAAATAAGTATTGTATTGGCCCCCAAAAGTTGTATGAATTACCACTATACACTTACAGTATTAAGGAAAATGCTTATAAAGTGTTTTTTTCCCTGCACCTACTACTGCATCAAGACTTCACTTCCTGGATAAAATGGTGATGTCACGACCCGACTCCCAGAGCTGTGCGGGTGGGGCTGCTGGAGAGGATAATGGCAGGGGGACACTGAGGGACACAGGGCACTGGAGGAGCATCCCTCTGCCATCATCCTCTCCAGCAGCCACAGCCCGTACAGCTCTGGGAGTCAGGTTGTGACAGTGAGAACAGTTACTAATAATGTAAACTAAACTATTTTACTATAAAGTGGCTAGCCCCTTTAAATAAAAAATTTCACCAGACTTCTCTAAACATAACATGCGTTTTTAACCTTAGACCTGCGCTGCCCATACAAGGTGAAGGCTTCTTTCTGATCTCGGGACTATGTTTGCTTTATTGCTGCTTATTTCTTTTCTGCTCCATATAGCACATATTAAACACAATTGATCAAATCCCCTCTCCACTATATGCCCTCTATACTGTGTAAATCATTCTCCAGTGCAGTTTACTATGTCTAGTGCTTAAAGAGAACCTTTCACCAGATTTTCACTTTACGGCAATGCATTGGCCTTAAGTGAGGCACTATAGCAATTATGAATTGTTTTGCGCCTGCTCTTTTCAAAGAATTCAGAGCGTGACAGCCCTGCAGGAAGTTTCCGACATCCCCTGCGCTCTTAAGCTACAGAGCAATCAGGATTGCTATGTAGCTCTCCCTACTAATAATGTCCCTGCAGCCAGGGGCGTAGCTAAAAGCTGATGGGCCCTGGTGCAAAATTTTAGCTTGGGGCCCCCCCAATCCCTTCAGATGAGCGCAGTCTCACACAGACACACTCAGCGCGCACACAGACCTTTAGCAGCAGCTCCATGCCCATCCCTCCTGCTTCCTCTTCCTGCTGGTGCTGGACCATGCTCTCCCGCCCCTCCCCCATGCATTGACTGCAGAGGACAGCAGGAAACAGGTGATGGGGAGGACTTAGGACCCCACACTGCAGCGTTAGGCAGCCTGGCTCAGTGCACTTCTCCCGAATCGGCTTCCATTATCACAGCTGATTCGGGAGGACTGCAGAGAGGCAGGAAGTGGCAAGGGAGCCTAGCGGGGCCCCCTGTAGCTAGGGGCCCGGTCGCCATGGCAATAGTTGTGACCCCTATAGCTACGCCACTGCCTGCAGCCTATACCCTAGGCTACATAGGCATTCATTAGCGGCTCCCCCTGATCACCCGTTCTCCTCCGCAGCCCTCTTCACCTTTTCTGAGCTCTCAAGAGCAGCTCAGGGTCCCCACCATAACATTAGTGCAGGGGGAGCTGCTTTTGACAGCTCAGAAAAGCTGAAAAGGTCCAGCAGAGATTAGCCAGGCACAGGGGAGAGAAAGCAACCCCCCTGTGTTTGCATCCTCAGTACACAGCCTGGCCCGGGGAGGAATGGGGATAACCCCTGCCCTAGTGCGGTGTGTACTTGGGCAATAATGGGGGGGGGGTGTTAGCCATTTTATACCAGCTAACACTAAGCCCCAACTTGGTAATGGATGCAGTCTATAAGACAGCTTCCACTACTAAGCCTGTAATGTAAAGGGGGGAAAAAAACACAAGACAAAATTTTTATTAAAAAAAACAAACAACCTACACCCCATCGATGTAGTCCACCGAATCCAACATAGTCCTGCACATACTGGTTAGGGATGGTCCGAACCTGGTTCGGACGGGGTTCGTACGAACCCGAACCCTCCGCAATGATTACCGCTGTCTGCCCGCTCCATGCAGGGGGCGGATGCAGCGGGAGGAACGCCTGGAAAACTGGGATACAGCCATAGCCATAGGCTGTATCCCAGTTTTCCAGGCGGTCCTCCCGCTGTATCCACCCGCTGCACGGAGCAGGCAGACAGCGGGAATCCGATGCCGAGCGTTTGGGTTCAGCCGAACCTCGGCGGGTTTGGACCATCCCTAATACCGGTGTCTAAAAAAAGAAAAAAAGTTAGTAAACAAAGGGTGGGGGGGGAAGGGGCTACTTTCTGTCCCTCAGTGGGTTAAAATGGTAGTCCCAGCCAGGGCCCCTTTTTTCATAATTCCCTGGGGGATGGGGTGTGTGTGAAAGGAATAACACCCACTTACAGTACCTCCCTGGCTGCTCTCACTCCCTATTCAGTTGTATCTGCAATCGCTGATACAACTGACTAACTGCTGGCCCCATGCTCCCTCTTCTGCCTCTGGGACTTCTGCTCTGCCCCCATCCACAGCAGCCAGATCTGAGCAGAGGAGGCCAGAGCCCAAGAGAAGAGCAGGAACCTGGACCGATGAACTTCTCATGCCCTGCTAACAGTTCTTGGTTTGAATTGTAGTTTTGCCTTCTGTTTCTCCATGTCACTGAACTACAACACCCATCATGTCCTGCTGGCAGTTCATGATGGGAGTTGTCATTTTTCAGCTGGAGAGTCAAAGATTGAGAAACAATGATTAGAGAATCAGTCCATTAATTATAGGGGACAGTGGCACAGTACATGAGGGGGACACAGTGACACAATGCAAGAGGTGGAGGCAGTGGCACAGTATATGAGAAGAACAGTGACCGTTCATTAGGACATGGTGGCACATTAGGGGGCGTTACCTTAGGGTGCGCTCACACTATGGAATCTGGGCAGATAATCCGCTGCAGATGGATTCCGTTGCATGCCCCAGCTTGCGTGCATCTTCGCCCCTGCCATAGACTCCATTCTATGGCTGGACAGATTCTGCCGCCTGCCCAAAGAATTGACCAACCATAGAATGGAGTCTATGGCATGGGTGGAGATGCGCGCAAGCAGGGGCAAGCAACGGAATCCACGGTGGGTTATCTACCCGAATTCCGTAGTATGAACGCACCCTTATAGTAATTGGATAGAACTTTTTTTGGCCTCTGACTGTGCCTCATCGGATCGGGGGGCAAGCTAAAATTTTGCACCAGGGCCCATCAGCCTTTAGCTACAGCCCTGTGCATGAATACAGTATAACTGTCATACATGATAGGCTTAGATACAGTTAATAGACTTACAAAAGAACAGCGTAGGTACAGTCACCTGCTAAGCAGACAGTATCACACATGACAGGCAAGGTCAAAGATTTTTTTCATGGGTTTAGATACACTGGCTCACTTACATGTATCTGAATTAGGCCAGGTTCACACTGTGTTTCTGCAGTCTGTTTAATGGATCCGTTTTTTTTTTATTTACTTTTAACGTACAGAAAAGCGTGGTCAACCACATTTTTGTGTACGGTAAAAAAAAATAATTTACAATGCAAGTCAATAGAAAAACTGATCCAAACATGGCACACAACTGCACCCTTTTTTGCGTCTGTTTTTCCCATAACACTATGTTAAACAGAATGTGTACCCAGCCTTACTATAGGATCACATACACAAGCTTAGCAACACAGTACCAATTACCTTGACTTTGGATACACTGGCCCAGATATTTTTGGTTTACATACCCCTTTTGAGCAGACTGTATCACAAATAACAGGTTTAGATACACTGGAGAATTATTATGGTCTAAAGCACTTACCCTGCTGCTAATAAGGGGCTGCGGTGCACACAAGCTTGGCATCTGGGGGCGTGGCCTAAATGTCCCACCGCCGGCCAGTGTGTGCAACTGCCAGCCTCTGTGTACAGATGCCATCAAGATGGCCACTTCTATCAGCTATTTCCATGGTAGTTTTCTTATAATATAATGACAGAATTACTAGCCCTAATGCTTCCAGGGGTGATTTGCTTAATGCTTGGTTATATTTACTACCTCCCTACTGTAAAAAAAAGAATGTAAATTGCAAACTTTCTTTACATCACATATACTGTTGATTTAGGTTTTTAAAGTTATAATGACAGTGACACATTAAGGTTCAAAGCTTGCTGTAATTGTGCTGCTGTTTCTTGAACTTCCTCTCGCATAGCACTAGTGCATTGGAGGTGCCCCCCCCCCCCCCATGCAAGTATGGTGCCCTTTTATCAGCAGCACAGTCATGGCATATTAAACAGGAGTTGGCAGTTTGTGCTGTGACTGCCCAGAGAAATCAGGGAAAGGGAAACCTACGTATGTATCACTGGCAAATGGCTTAGCCCTGCTTCTGTCCCCTGGGGCTCAATAGTAGTGAGTAGGGATGAGCGAACAGAACCGTTACGAACCAGATTCGTTACGAACTTTGCAAAAAGTTTGGTTCGGTACCAAACCAAACTTTCAAGACGTTTGTTACGAAGTTCATTAAAACCGCAACGGCGTCGCAAAACTGTATTGTTTTCACAGAATGGAAGAGGATATAAGGAATTACTCCTATAATCCCTTTTATCCTGTTATTATGTGAATATCAAGGTGTGTGACGTCACTACAGGAACAGGAAGTGCCTGAGCGTCCATGCTTTCTCATTGTGTGTCTAGACTGCAGAGAGAGAGGAGGTGTACGTTAGGCAGAGAGGGAAAACACATAGATTACATATCCAAACAACTGGATAAGTACAGGGAGAGATAGAGAAGGAGTATATATTGTTTGTGAGAGAAGCAGGAGAGAGGAAGATTAAAAAAAAAAATCGCAAGATCCAGGGAAAGCTTGATAAGCCCATACATAGTGAAAGAGGCTGAGAAATCAAGAGTTAGGTAGAGAGAGGGAGAGATAGGCATCTAATTCAAAAATTGTGATATCTAGGGAGAGCTAGGGAGATAAAAAAAGGAAATGGGGAAGGAAATAGGGAGAGAAGTGAGAAGAGTCACTCAGGACACGTAGCATTGAACCAGCTACTGTTCCGTGACAGAGAGGAGACGCTAGACGTTGCTGCTCTGCTGGGTACCGTTAACCGCGTATAGCCGCAAGCAAAAAAGTTTAAAAATTTTTTTTTTAAGTTTGTGATAAGCTGTTCTAGGTGACTCTAAGTCAGTGCCCCACAAAAGCTGTCCGTTTGTGCTCTGCTGGTTGCCGTCACACCCGTTTAGCCACCCGCAACCAAAAAAGTTAAAAAATAAAAAATAATTGTTTTTTTGTGATAACCTGTACATTTCTGCTTTGCTGTGTGCCTCCAACCCACAAAGCAATAGTCAATGAAACTTTGTGCCTTCTGGCTAATAGATTATTTCTTTTTCAAAATTTACACCAACCAAACAACTATGTCCAAGCGTCCTACTTCCAGCACTTCCCAGGCAAGGACTGCAACGGCAGGTGGTGAGGGTAGGAGGAGTGGCAGCACCAGGCCCGGTGGCAGCCGGGGCAACAGGCGTGGCAGCAGGGTGCAGCTACCCCAGACGCCCACGGGTCATGTAAGAACCACACTGCCAGCAGTTCTAGATTGGCTTACCCAATCCTCCAGTTCCACTGCCCAAAGCTCCCAAACGAGGTCTGCTGGATCATCCGACACCACCCTTACATGGGACGGTCGGCGACAGTCCTCTGCCCCGTCCCCCGTTTATTAATATGCCACTTACCTTTTGAGGCACCTTCTGCCAGGGAACTCATGGCAAACCTTTTTTTTTAATATTAAACTTTATTTTATTTTTTTTGACTGTTTTCCATCAATTAGTAGCAAAAAGAAAACAAACCACATAACATCCAAGAATAAATTAGAAATCACAACTTATAAAACAACCTTATATCCCCTTCCCCCCCCCCACCCCCCATCCCCATCCGCTGAGAGAAAAATAAACGAAAGGGAGAAAAAAACAAACAAACAAAAAAACAGAAGTGTTTTTCATACAAAGTGACACATCTTTCCCAGTCCCACACTTTTGGCGTTTATTTTGCTGCCCAGTTCCTTACCAACACCAGCCTAGCATAGAAAATGAGTCTCACTATGATCTGTCTATGATCTTTTTGCAATTTAATGCTACCAGTGTCCCCCAAGAGAACAAACTACACTGTTATCGGGATTTTCAGCCCTACCTCACTCTCCACTCTCTGTAGAATAGAGGACCAGAATTGAAAAATCTTTTCACAGACCCACATCCTATGTATATAATCTACTCCACACACTCCACATCTCGGACACTGGTCGTGGGGTTTAACTCTTGGCAAACCTTGATTTGCCCTTGGGAGTCGCTACCACTTTTTCGTGATGAGGAGGAGGAGGTAGTAGTCCCCCAAAGGCAGCAGGTGGAACGTGCAGAGGCTGCAGAGGAGGTGTTGGCTGTAAGCAGTCAACAGTCAGGGAGGGGCATCCAGTGCCACACCTGAGATCCTGTCCCAGCCCCTGGAGGAAAGTAGCAGTGGTGGTGATGTCGCTGATCGGATGTGGTGCCCTCAAGCAGCATTATCTTCGGTGTCATCAGGGGAGGAAAGTGAGGTGCTAACGAAGCAGCAACATCTCACTGGTGCAAGGAAGCGAGGCACAAGAGGGAGGGGTAGAAGACAACCTACCTGGCAGACTTCATCAATAACTTTTAAGCCTTGGTCCTGAGAGGGGACCCCCAGGCAGCGATGGCAATGAGCAACCAGCAAGACCCCCCGTGGCTGGCAGCAAACCACGGTCCTCTGTCGTCTGGCAGTTCTTTCGCCTGGGGACAGATAAGCACATCGCTCTGTGCCTGCTGTGCAATGAGAGGGTCAGTCGTGGCAGGGGTGATAATCTTGGGACAACATCCATGAGGAAGCACATGGAAAGGCAACACCAACAGGCCTGGAAAAACAGTGACCCAAATACCACCTCCTGTCAGGATGCACCATACACTGCAGATCCCATCATGCAGCATCCTCTCACTGGAACTCAGGGCTCATCAGCCTCAGTTGCCAGCAGTAGCACAGTCTCACTGCCATGTACCCCCCTAATGAGGCAGCAATCCCTGACAGTCCATGGCCAAACGTCAGGTGTACTGCAGCAGCCATCCCATGGCACAGAAACTAACCGGACACCTGGTTAAGCTGCTGGTGCTTCAGTCCCTGCCATTTAATCTTGTGTATGCAAAAGAGGAGCCCGTGGAGCCTCATTGAAGAGTCTCAAAACACAGAACTAGCCAGATATCCCTCCGGGAAGGACCCAGCCAAGGGGCAGCTCCTGTTAGGAAAGCACCAAAACCACCATATTAAGTGGCTCTATAAGTCAATGTAATGACAAGGGATAAACCAAGGCTAGGTTACCATCCACATACAGCTGTTTCGGGGAGTTCAGCAATCTGTTTCTCTTATGGCTCTACTAGGCATTGCTCCCACCTAGCCAGAATCCTGCTCCTCACTGATGAAGAGCAACACCCTGAAACAGCTGTATGTGGATGGTAACCTAGCCTTGGTTTATCCCTTGTCATTACATTGACTTATAGGGCCACTTAATATGGTGGTTTTGGTGGTTTCCTAAAAGGAGCTGCCCCTTGGCCGAGTCCTTCCCGGAGGGATATCTGGCTAGTCCTGTGTTTTGAGACTCTTCAATGAGGCTCCACAGGCTCCTCTTTTGCATATTCATGTTTCCCAGGGGGCAATGCACCTAGGACTTCACTGCATTGAGCCCTTTCACTTGCAGCCGGCAGTGTTGTCATTTGGCTGGTCTCCCTGAGTTCAGCAATCTGTTTCTCTTATTTAATCTTGTGGACTCCCAGCCTTTCAGGGATTTCGTGGCGTGTGTGCATCCCAGATGGCGAGTCCCCAGCCGCCACTACTTCTCTAGCAAAGCTTTCCCATCACTGCACAGTTATGTGAAGAGAAAGGTTGGCGATTCATTGGGACTCCTGGTGTCCAAGACAGTGCACTTGAGTGCTGATGTCTGGTCCTCTAATTATGGGCAAGGGCAGTACATGTCCGTTACTGCCCATTGGGTCAACATCCTCCCAGGAGACCATCAGGAAGTTGGCCCATTCTTGCCATTGTCACCTCCACGGTGCTTTAGGGGGCCAGCAGCAGGTAGCACAAGTTCTGCCTCCACCACCACTGCAGTCCAACCTGACCCAGTGTCTTACTACCGATGTTAGGCCCGCCGCTCTCTGGCTGTCCACCATTTGGTGAGCCTGGGTCAACGAAGCCACAGTGGGCAGGAGCTCCTCCGGACCATCAGGGAGGAGATAGCTGAATGGCTAACTGTGGGAAGTGTCGTAGCGGACAACGGGAGGAACATTGTCTCTGCAGTTCAGCGGGGAGGGCTGACTCATACACCTTGTATGGCACATGTGATCAACCTCATAGTGCACAGGTTTCTCCCATCATTTCATGCACTACATGACCTTATGAGGATGTCACGTAGAGTGTGCAAACATTTCAGCCACTCCTACGCTGCAAGGAACACCCTTCTCAGAATACAGAGACAGCGCGCTATGCCCCAACATCGGCTAATCTGCGCGGTGCCAACCCGCTGGAATTTTGCCCTCCATATGCTCGACCGCCTGTACGAGCAAAGGTCAGCCGTAACAGACTACCTCATGGGGCAATCAGGCAGCTTCACGCCACACTGCGACTTCCAAGTAACACACTGGCAGTTAATGTGGGAAGTCTGCCAATTGTTGATCCCTTTTGAGGACGCGACTCTTTTTGTGAGCAGGCAGGACTATGGGATCAACGACATCATCCCACTCCTCCATGTTCTTGAAAGTGAGCTGACCAACATCATCAGCGAGGATTCCCAGGCCACAACTCCAAGGCTGAACATCGCCTTGAGCCCAGAGCTGGATGAAGTGCAGAAGGAAGTTGAGGAGGAGGAAGATGTCTACGCCCAGCCATTCCGCACACCGCCACCTGGCTTCTCTGCCTCTCCATCACAGGAGGAGATAGAGAAGGAAGACCCCAGAAGACCCTGGAACTATACAGAGGACAGTGGAGAGGAGAGGCGCTCATTGTCCTTGGTGCAGATGGCAAGGTGTCTGCGGAATGATAGCCGGATTGTGGACATCCGCCAGAGGGAACCATACTGGCTGGCCACCCTGTTGGACCCTCGCTTCCGCCGCAAAATGGCAGAATTCTTCCCGCCATCACAGAGGGAGGCTGAACTGGTGTACTACAGGGACATGCTCACCAGTCAGTTAATCTCAACTTACCTGCGAGACCAGCCTGGTTCCCAGACAACATCCTCTGAGGGGGAACCAGCACGCTCCACTCCCACCACCATATATATATAGTGCATGTATGTGTGTGTATCACTAACAGCCATAGGCCCGGATTCAACAGGTTTGACACCAGAGTAGTTGAGTCAATTTGTAAAGCAAGTGCCAGTGAGGTGTCAATTTAATGAAAATTGGACACGTATTTTTGGATAATGGAACTGAGGTAAAGCCTTCTTGAATCTGTGCCTTTTTAAATGTCCTTTCTTCACCTCATGGATTCTGTGGGTGAGGTTCTCTTTCTATTTTACTGTATCCGTATCCTGCTAGACTAGGTGTAATGTTAGAGGTTTTTTTTTAACATTGACTGTCCTGTGCTGAACTCTACATCAACATGTTGTCATGTTTAAAGAATTATTTTTACAAACATGCATATCCTTAGCTTCAAACTTCAGTTGTCTGTACTAGGTCCTTCTGGGTCCAAAAGAATACTACTCCTACTAATGCCTCCACCGTCAATTGTCTATTTGGAAACATACTGGGTGGAATCAAGAGCTGCAGAAGCTGCCATATCAACTTGGTCTGTTTTTAACAATACTGGCCTGAGAGCAATCAACTGCTGCCTTCTTCTGCTCCTCAACTGGTCTGTTTTAATAATACTGACATTGAATTAATCAACTGCTGCCTCCTCCTTCTCCTCAAGTAGCCTCTCCTCGATAATACTGGAATCAATCAACTGCTGCCTCCTCCTCAAGTAGCCTCTCCTCAATAATACTGGAATCAATCAACTGCTGCCTCCTCCTGCTGATCAACTTGTCTCTTCTCAACAATACTGGCCTGAGAGGCGAGCAATCAACTGCTGCCTCCTCCTGCTGCTCAACTTGTCACTTCTCAACAATACTGGCCTGGGTGCAATCAAGTGCTGCCGCATCCTCCTTCTAAACTTTTTTTTTCAATATTGTTTGTCACTATTTTGGCACTTTTATTTACTATATTTTATTATTTCTATATTTTTTTTAATCTAATTTTTGCACTTTTTTTTCCCCCACTTTTTTCATTGTTATATCAACTGCAACTAAACGAAACTATACCCTATCACACTCCCACTATTGTAGCTGCAATTATTCAGCCGTTAGAGCAAGGTTCGTTTTCGGTTCGGTTCGGACCAATCCGAACTTCATTAAAGTTTGCCGGATCGAACCGAACCGAACTTTTCAAAAGTTCGCTCATCCCTAGTAGTGAGCACTAAAATCACCTTGTCACCACTCTGGAAGGTAAATTTTTTTTTTTAAATGATTGGTATGCTTTAAAGGGGTAGTGCGGCGCTCAGAAATTATTCACAGAATAACACACATTACAAAGTTATACAACTTTGTAATGTATGTTATGTCTGTGAATCGCCCCGTTTCCCGTGTCCCACCACCCCCACCCGTGTACCCGGAAGTGTGGTGCATTATACATTACCTGATCCGTGTCGAGGGCCGTCCGCCATCTTGTGCCAAACGTCCTCTTCGGACGGACGGCCGAGTCGCTGCCACCCGTCCCCCCTCCGCCGCGTCACAACTGTGCTCAGCCGCGATTGGCTGAGCACAGTTATGCTCAGCCAATCGCGGCTGAGCATCGGATGACGCTGCAGAAGGCGGCCGGCATTCGGGACAGTCGGAGCTGTTCGCCGTCCGCCCGAAGAAGACTTCACTCGCTGAAGATCGGAGACGGGTGTCGGCACGTGACAGGTGAGTTTAGCGCACCACACTTCCGGGTACACGGGTGGGGGTGGTGGGACACAGGGAAGGGGGCCATTCAGACATAACATACATTACAAAGTTGTATAACTTTGTAATGTGTGTTAGTCTGTGAATAATTCTTTACCGCCGCACTACCCCTTTAAGGTAGTCAGACACAAGTTAGCTGTTCATTCAACCAATCTTCCAAAAGGTTCAGGCAGTTGAAATGAATCCTTCCTAGTCCTTTTAGCCTTCCTTTGTCAGGGGGACCACTATACTTAGCAAGATCTCTCTCAAAGGTCAGTGGGCTTGTCCGATAAAAGTCTACAGAGAGGTTAATCGTAACAGATCTACTTTAATGAAAATATAAGATTGGTAAATTAGTTTGTGGGAGATTGTTGTATTAAACCATCACATTTGCTTTTCAGAACTTGCTGGGTCTAATCTGTATAACCTGCTCAAGGAGTATCTTCTCTCAGAAGATCAGTTACTAGAGAATGGATATCCAAGGCCAAACCCTGATAAACCTGGTAGTGCTTTAATTCACTGCACAGCAACAAAACCTATAGGCAGTGATGGTAAGTATTTTACTGTCATGTTACTGTCAATGGCAAAACCATACTACACTATATAATACAGCGTTGAATTTCTTTTCTACATACTGAAGGCAGTATTCCCATGTCAGCTTGTTAACAAACTGCCCGGACCTCAACTGATCCTGATAACAAGGATGCATTTGCCCCACAATGAGCGTATCGGGTGTCTGTGCCCCAATGATTTGTTATAGGGCTGCTGAACACTTTTGATCACCGAGCTTGGAAGCAGTCGATGGCCCGTTATAGAGACGGAAAACCCCCTTTAAGAACTTCTAAACCAATATATTTGCTTCTGGAGCCAACAGTCTTGGTTCCTTATGTCAAAACATATGCAAACTATGGCCCCAAGCCTGATGGTTAAACATTCCTTGAAATAAATCTTTTATTCTTCATAGCATTAAGACGAGTGTGTTGTAGGTGTGGAGAAACCTACTCTGTAACACTGCAAGGAAAGCACCTACGTAAAGAAGAGTGTACCTATCACTCTGGTAGAGTTTTGAAACATAAAGGCAAGTTAGTTATGTTTTCCTTTTGTATTGGATCAGTAGAGCTGTGAGCCAAAATGACTTTAGTTGATTGAATATTTCTGATTTAAAATTAAAGTTCCAGGTGGAATGGAAACCCGCTACAGTTGTTGTGAAGCAGCAGTAGGGACACCAGGATGTCAAATGGCAAAGGTAATATGTACTTTATCTGTAACTATTGCCGATTTACACCTAATTTTGTAAACTTTAAGTTTCACCAAGGGTAGTTGGTGCAAATAGAAGTTTACTATCCACAATCTGAGATTTATTAAAAAGCTCTGGTTCAGCTTACAAATTCCTCAAAAACAAGATGGCCAATCCTTTGTATCCTGTACACACTTATATTGGTGGTGAGCGGGGGAGTAACAAAGAATTGTGCATATTGACAGCCAACTGGGTGATCATGCTTTTCCTCCAAAATCTACCATATGGACAGGGTGGGTGGATAGCTAAATTCTTTTAGTTTGACAGACTTTAATCCTAAAGCTAATCATACACCTAAGAGAGCATTTTGTCTTTAACCACCATGTCAGACAATTCTGCTAAAAGGGGCTACTACATAACCCATTTAAAGTGGACTGCTTGGTAGTGGAACAGGGATAAAAACAAAGCCCACTGCTAGATAGGCCTTTTAATCAGGATTCTGGGCATATCCTTTTTCCTTAAAGGGGTTATCCAGCATTAGAAAAACATGGCCACTTTATTCCAGACGTAGCACAATTCTTGTCTCCAGTTTGGGTGCAGGTTTTGCAACTCTGTCCCATTGAAGTGAATGGAGCTTAATTACAATCCACACCTGAACTGGAGTTGTTATCACTGGAAGAAACTGGCCATGTTTTTCAAATGCCGGATAACTCCTTTAAAGGGGTTGTCTGGCTTTTTTTTTTTATTTTTTTATTACATGCTGGTACATATAAATCCCATGCTCTGCACTCCCTCACTATCTGCTTAATGCTAAATTTCAAGAGGAAACCGTGTGAATTACTGCTCCAATGTAGTAACTGTAGTGGTAAAAGGAAGAGGTTGGTGGGATTTGTCTGGCGCAACCACCCCTTTTGGAACACCGGCCACGTTCCCCTATACCTTCTCTAAATGAAGAAAACTCCTGGCACTGGTGTGAAGTCAAATTCAGGCTTTTATTTGATGCAACGCGTTTCGAGGGTGCAATCGCCTCTTCATCAGGCATCATGCCTGATGAAGAGGGGATTGCACCCTCGAAACGCGTTGCATCAAATAAAAGCCTGAATTTGACTTCACACCAGTGCCAGGAGTTCTCTTCATTCAGAGAAGGTACAGGGGAACGTGGCCGGTGTTCCAAAAGGGGTGGTTGCGCCAGACAAATCCCACCAACCTCTTCCTTTTACCACTATTGTGATTGACACCGAGGATCCACTTTGGAGAATCGGAAGGTGGAAGGCAGCATCCCCCGTTGATCCAGAGCGCTTATTAGAGTCGTGCCTAATTGTGTACGGCCCACTCAGGTGAGCGTGTATTTGCACACATATGCATGTTTCTCCAAAGTGTGTTTTGACCTGCACATGCAGCGCCGTTTGTGTTAATTTTTTTCTTTGCATGTACAATGTAGTAACTGTGTACCTTTTTAGATTATGGGCTTTTGGTGGGAATTTTTCAAGACTTTTATGAAATTTCCTGGCATAAAGTGAGTAGTGTGTAGAAAACCCTCATTATAGGATGCTGTTTTTAATTGTCACAATGGCAGGGTTCTTAAGCGATTTATTTTCTCCTCCTTAAAGCTACACGTGCACGATGGCCATAAAGAAAATCTTGATGGGTTTATAAAGACTTTTGTCAAACTTCAACCATCAGATGGAAATCCTGGTATATTTTCTGTGGATTGTGAAATGGTAATCAAAATGAAATGTTAAAGTTTAGTCAAAAACCACTGGTTACTTTTATTTGAGGGTCTTTAATTATTCTATTTATACTATAAACAGTGTTATACAACTCACGGTCTGGAACTTGCCAAAGTCACTGTGGTCGATCCTAGTTTACAGGTGGTTTATGATACTTTTGTAAAGCCTGATAATGAAATTATAGACTATAACACAAGGTATGTATGCATTTCTAATGCTTATTGTCTTGATGTTTATCTTCAGTATTACTTTTGGTCATTTGTTGATCTGCAACAGCTTCTACATGCTTCCTGCTATTTATTCTTTAGTCACATCAGTGCAAATACATCTTTAGCTTAAAGGGGTTATCCAGTGCTACAAAAACATGGTCACTTCCAGACACAGCACCACTCGTCTCCAGATTGGGTGGGTTTTTCAGCTCCGTTCCATTAAAGTGAATGGAGTTTAATTGCGAACCACACCTGAACTTGGAGACTGGAGTCGTGTTGTCTCTGAAAGTAAGTGGCCATGCTTTTGTAGTGCTGGATAACCCCTTTAAACTTACGTGATGGTGATTACATCATACTTTACAGTAGGAATTTACAGTAGGAATAAAAGTAATAGTAGTAATATATATATATATATATATATATATATATATATATATATATATATAATATATATATATATATATATATATATAATATTATAGTGGTGACTTGGATTAAGAGCATAATTCGTTCCGGGACCGTGCTTGTAATACAAATAAACTCTTAAACCAAAGCAAATTTACCCATAAGAAATCATAGAGATGCAGACAATTGGTTCCACACCCCAAAAATAATAATTTATTATTCTGAATAACATGTAAAAGAGATGAAACAAACATTCAGAAACAGCAGAATATGTGATATTATAAGTTACTGTACAGTAATGGAGAGGCTGGGAAACACAAGGGCGGACAGAGACTGCAGGGAGCATGAAGGAATGAGCAGGGTATATGTGGGCACATAAATACAGTGCTCTCTGTCCGGGGAGAGAGGGGTTACAGCTATGGAGAGATTACCCCCACAGTCCTGTCCCCTGATGCAAGCCCCAGCCTAAAGTGGATCTGCTATGATTTTGAAGGTGAGGGAGACTTCCTGGGTCAGAGTACAGTGCTGTAGACCCCACTATGCAGGCCATGTCCCTCCTCCACTCCCCCTCCTACCCAGTACAGGGAGCTCTTAAACCAAAGCAATGCTCTTAAACCAAGTTACTCTTAAACCAAGGCACCACTGTGTGTGTGTGTGTGTGTGTGTGTATATATATATTATTTATATTATATTAATTTCATATTGTATTTTTTTTTTTTTTCATGTTTTACTCTAAAGTCTTGTCATGCACATGCGGCCTGGTTATGTTCACCTTGTAGCAAACTTGGTGATTTTATGTAATACAAAAACAAAAAAAGTTTGACATTACCTAGCCAAGTAAAGTTTTTTTTTTTTTTTATTGCTGTCTGCCGCATGTACCTTCTGTGATGATCTGCACCAGACAAAAGGCCCTATTACATGGGCCGACAGTGAGGAGCAAACAAACGATGTCAGCGCTCGTTTGCTCCTCGTTCCCCGCTCGCTATTACACGTGGCAGCAGCGAGTGGGTGAGTCCGGGGGAGGGGGTTTGGGGGGGCAGCCCGGGGGATCGCTGATTGTCCGGGCAGCCCATAGCATATAGCGGCGGTCTGCTGCCGCCGCACCTACCCCACGGAGCGGCGGCAGCAGATCGCTGCTATATTCTGCCTCCTATTCTATGGGACGATTATCGGCCGTAACGAATATGGCCAATAATTGTTCCGTGGAACAGGGCCTTAAGGATCCATTTACACAGAAAGGTAATCTGACAGATTACCTGCAAAGATTTGAAGCCAAAGCCAGTAATCGATTTGAAAAGAGGAGAAATCTCAGGCTTTCCTTTATGACCTTATCTGTTTAGTCTGTTTTTGGCTTTGGCTTCAAATCTTTGGCAGATAATCTGTCATATCTTTCTGTGTAAATGGACCCCTAGGACCCACTGCACATTTTTACAGTATGCCATGTTTATATATAGTAGTACAAAAAAATCGGATTTGGCACTGCAAATTATATCATAGTAGTATATAGTACAATAAATCTAGGACTTGAGATTTTCCTATCCACAGCATACTCATGTTGACAAGTCTTGGATTTTCACCATGACTTTCACCACTGCACATATTATGTAGCAGATTTGTTTCAGGTTTCATGCTATGTATCCCAAATGAAAAATAGTGTTGGACAATATCCCACAGTTGTGGGATGGTTGGCCTTGGTAACGTTAGATGTTGAATGGCCATTTACACAGTTAACCCTGCTTTGCTGTAGAATTTGGGCATGGCTTGCACAACACCAGTGTTGAGGTGACTGAAGAGCTCAGATCCCAGCAGCAGATAGGAGTTGAAATTACAGTCTGAATGGTGAGAGATGGTAAGAAGTAGTGGGCCGCCTCGCTATAGGAGAGAACACGTTTTATGCAGCAGTGGACTGGTGACACTTTGTATGTATCATGTGCCACAGTGCACTTTGGTGTGATGCCACAGTAGGTAAAAGGGAACTTACATTGGAATTTTGAATTTATCTGAGACATCTGGGTAGAATTGAAAACTGCATGAAAAATGTAAGACTACAAAATCAGGAGAATAGAAGTGCAAAACTTAGTCTCAAAGATTCAGAACGAGAAAACAAATCTTCCCTAAACAAATACTCTAAAGCCACCATCACATGGCTTGTTTGGTTTTGCCATCATCTGTTGGCTGCCCGCTGCCGCAGACCATGCACATGTGAATAATACCTAAAGTCTGAGTCTGGGCAAATGCATGGACTGTGAAGTCCACGGTCATGTGCATTGGCCCATAGACTTAAATGGGTCTGATATAGTCAGAAATTCTACGGACATGTAAAGAAGGCTTTAAAGCGTAACTGTCAAGTTTTTTTTATTGCAGAAATCAGTAGTATTAGCGATTTTAAGAAACTCTGTAATAGGTTTCATCAGCCAAAAAAGCCTCCTTCTGTACTCAAGAAGCAATCTCCCAGCCTCCCCCCCTGACTTCTTATCTGTGCATTATCAGGCAAACACGTCTTCATTACAGAGAAGCCAGTGAAGACGGGCTCTGCTCTCTCCATTCTATCCTTATGGAGGGGGGAGGGGCTGAGGGAGATGAGGGAGCAGGAAGAGGTGACATGAAGGTCAGCTGTTTGTAGACTCTCTGGGCAGCTAAACCGCAGGATTCAGGTGTCAGAAAGGTCAGTGCTTATCTATCAACTTACTGAGAGCAGATTGCAGGGTGTTGTGCTTTGCAGAAATCCTCCGTGCTCAGTCACTCCTCTCAGCCCCTCCCCCCTCCATAGCCACATAATGGAGACAGAAATCCTGCTTCATTTGATGTGAGGGGGGAGGCTGGGGGATTGCTTTTTCTCTACAGAAGGAAACTCTTTTAGTACATAAAACCTATTACAGAGTTTCTTAAAATCGCTTGTACTGTTGATATTTAATGTTTTCAGAAAAATGACCCTGAAATGACAGTTACGCTTTGGTTGTTTTTGCGTGCTTGGGTTTGTGGAGGACAGTTGCTGTAAGGGTGTATGCTTAGAGTGGCTTTTCAAAGGTACTTCTATATGGTTGCACTGTCTACTATTAAACAAGACAATTCATTTTAAAAAGCAACAATTTAAATCAAACTTTTCATTTAAAGACTTCACAGGGAACTGTTGTCATACTATTTCAATATCATATATATAAAGCCAAATCAGGAAAAGATACAGCATACTCCTATTCAGACAGTGTGGGACTGACTGGTTACTGTGCATGCATTGTCACAGGCTTGACAACAGCGGCCCTCCCTTGAATACCCTAGACCCGTGATGACGAACCTATGGCGCGTGTGTCAGCACAGACAAGTGTAGCTATAGTCACTGACATGCGGCCGCACCACCGCCTGTACAGCACAGTTGACACTTGCAGCTTTGTAAGATTAGGCTGGAGACTGAAAAAAGTAACTGGACACAAGTGGGGTTTCAGAATAAAAACTATTAGAGTAAAAATAATGCTGTGTAGTGATAAAGACTTCTAGCTACCAGTGGCTGCCTCAATTCTAGAAACATTAGGCTGATCATTCCGACAGTCGTCTTGGTTTCATGTGTAGAGATTTACTTGCATTAGTGCCCACAGCCTTTGACAATGAATAGAGAAGCAGAACGCTGGCAGCTCTATCCTGTTACTGATGTTCAGCTCGCTCACCCTGCAGTGATTGGGCTGTACATTACAGCGGCGGGGCATCCCTAAAAGCTGCATGGCCGCTGCTGAAAGGGGGACAACTGAGCCCGCGGCGGGCCCCTCTCACCCTCTGGGCAGGTGTGCCGCCAAATCACTCACTTCTGTGCAGCACATCCAAGTTTAGAGTGGGATTTCATAGGCCTGCTCAGCCAATCTAGACTACAGCATGCCAACAATATGAGGGAGAGAGAGAAGGAGGCAAGTTTGCTAAATGAATGTGTCTGCAAAAATATCTAACTTGGTGAGTCCCACAAGTATAACTATTAGTTGAGATGGGAATACCCTTTAAAAGAGTTGTCCAGCGAAAACTTTTTTTTTCTTTTCAAATCAACTGGTGTCAGAAAGTTATATATATTTGTAATTTACTTCCATTAAAAATTTCAATTCTTCCCATACTTATCAGCTACTATATGTCATGCAGGAAATGTTTTATTTTCAGTCAGTCAGTGCTCTCTGCTGACATCTCTGGCCGAGAGAGGAACTGTCCAGAGCAGGAGAGGTTTTCTATAGGGATTCCCATTTAAAGCCTCTGCTTCTCTGGCTGAGACAGGAACTCTCTAGAGATGTCAGCAGAGAGCACTGTGTCTGAATGAAAATAAAACATTTCCTGCATAACATATAGTAGCTGATAAGTATAGGAAGACTTGAGATTTTTTAATAGAAGTAAATTACAAATCTATATAACTTTCGGACACCAGTTGATTTGAAAGAAAAAGATTTTCGCTGGACAACCCCTTTAAATGAATTTTTAAAATGTGCTGTCTATTAAGAACACTTATGCCACCCCTTTTGATTATGTACATAGGTTGTCTGGTATCACAGAGGAAAACCTAAAGAATATAACAACATCCATTAGAGATGTACAGGCCATTATGCTCAACCTGTTCAGTGCAGATACCATTCTTGTAGGACACGGGTTAGAAAATGACTTGACAGCACTTAAGGTAAGGAAAAGCCACTGATGTTTTTGGATGGGTCCTGATGGTGGTTATGTGGTGGAAGTGCACTTGATTTAGTTGTATATGATGGAGCACAGCTTTATATCCGCAACCTCAAATCCGCTGCAGATCCTATACATATACATTGGCCCTTACAAAAAAAAAGTGTTGTACATTTGGTTGTGTGACCCTAATGGGTTTCATTAGCTATTTGGAACTAAACATGGCTGCATGGGATTAAATTCAGTGGAGGTGAGTATACTGGTCACATGTTTGGTGATGGGCTGCTTTAATCCTTTTTTACATTTGTCTTTTACAGCTTATTCATGATACTGTGGTGGATACATCGATAGTATTTCCTCATAGATTAGGTTTGCCTTATAAAAGAGCTTTAAGAAGTTTAATTGCTGACCACCTGCGTCGCATCATCCAAGATGATGGTAAGATTGTTATTTAAGCTTCCAGGGAACCTATGGTTCTTAGGGTGCCTTTACACAGAGATTTATCTGACAGATTTTTGAAGCCAAAGCCAGGAACAGACTATAAACAGAGAAAAGGTCATAAAGGAAAAACTAAGATTTCTCCTCTTCTCACATCCATTCTAGGCTTTGGCTTAAAAAAAATCTCAGATAAATCTCTGTGTAAAGGCACCCTTACTGTACTCCGGCCAGGGGGTATTTTTACGCTATGGCCGGGGAGGGGGTGCTTATGGACGGCGGAGGTCACTTACCTCCCCAGTTCCAGCACCGGGTCCCGGATGGTGCCGCCCATACAACCATCCCGCGGCCGCTTCCTGTTGTGAGCTGCCGCGTGAGGCGTGACATCTCAAGGCAGCTCAGCCATTTAGCGACCGTAGCGGAGAGGTTTATTGCACAAGTATTTAAAATAGGGTGTTTTTTTTTGTTTTGTTTTTTTTATAAAACTCAGAAAGCAACAGACTATTACTTATTGACATTCCCCCATCCCTGGTAGATGCTGACCATAAGTTTCAAGTGTTTTAAGGCATTTTTTTATAGCAAGATTTTATCTAATGGTATTTTCCCCATAGCCTTTTCTAAAGGGCCTAAACAGCTGCATACAAAATATTACAACAAAACTATCTAAAACATGCTCTGGGAATAATGTCAGAAACAGAAATGAATTGTATGCATGGATTGTATTCGTTATAAACTTTAACATTGGTCAATGAAAGGAACAACCAAATCACGAAAACAATGTTAGGCTATGTTCCCACACAGTATTTTTGCTTAGTGTTTTTCTATCAAAACCGGGAGTGGATAGAAAACCTAAAAAGGCTATGTTCATACACTGTTGAAATTAAGTTGATCACCGTCATTTAATGAAAAATACCGTTATTTTAAAGCTGCCGTTATTTCGAAATAAAGGCTGCTGTTTGTCATTAAATGACAGGGGCCATCCACTCAATTTTGAAATAAAGACTGCTGTTTGTCATTAAATGACAGGGGCCATCCACTCAATTTCAACAGTGTGTGAACATGGCCTTTTTGTGTTTTCAATCCACTTCTGGTTTTAGTTGCAAAATACTGAGCAACAATACTGTGTGTGAACAGCCTTAAGCATGTAAGCAGCCTTGCTGGATTCATACTAGTTTTACTGCTTGTTCGTTCTCTATGGAGCTGCCAAAGAGCCGAGTGCTGTACTCCACTCTTTCCAGTGGCTCCCTAAAGAATGAATAGAGCCGCAGGTCACATGCCATACCCGCGGCTCTATTCAAATCCAAGGAGTTGAGGGGTCATCTGATGATCTCCAGGAGATACATAGGTCTGAACCTCCTCATCCCCCCCCCCCTCCCCCAATCTCTTGTCATCAAGTTTGTTTGAGGGTACGTTCACACTTACCGGATCCGCAGCTGATTTTCCGCAGCGGATCCGCAGCAGATTTAATTTAAATAACTGAACACAGCATCAAATCTGCACCATAAAATCTGCTGCAGATCTGCTGCGGATCCTGTAGGTGTGAACGCACCCTTAAGTTGAAAAAACCCTTTAATGTCACTACAGCTTGGGATGTGCGAATTTACACTACAAGTGAAACACTTTGCTAGACTCGTTCATTAGCTTGTCAGCCTTTGAACTCTGCGTTGCTCTACTCTGGGTGCCTGTGTCTCTAAAGTAGCAGGGAGGTTTGAACATATTCAGAGCTCCCAGCATCATAATACATAATGCCGGGAGTTCCCGATGCTGGCCACTGCTTCACACTATGTAGCATCTTCTATTAGGTCCCTGATGATAAAAAAACAACCATCCCAGAGGCAACTGAGTTAAAAGCTGAAGTTTTTGTGGTTGTAGACAGCAGTGTTTAACTGTATTAGGCTATATTGACACAACTTATATTTTCGTAAAATAATTCACACGTTATGTTGAGGCCTTGTGCAAAAGTAGAACCCCCTTCCCTTCCCCCCCCATGAATCTGCACTCAATATCCCATACCATAATGAGAATGTGAAAACAGAATTCTAAATGTCTGCTAATTTATTAACAAAGGATTCAAACAATTTGCTATGAAATTTGGCTCTGCGGCCCTACGGACCGATTTCTCTTGATCATCTTTTAAAGGTTTTTTCTTTTTTTTTTTTTTTTTACACCTTCATTGGACATGATTTGAAAACACACCCCTAAGTTTACCTCATGTGACTTAATCAGCTGTCTGTATATAACGACTGACAAGGTATATCAGAGCAAACAAGTCATAAGGAGGAAAGAACTGCCTGTAGCTATACTTACCAGAAATCCAGGTCCAGTCTCCTAAAAGCAGCTTTTTAGTCTTGTGCTGGTTGGAAAAAAAAAATTAAAAACACATGAAGTCCCACCCAGTACAGAGAGTCACGGCTCAATGTGTTCATCAATGCAATAAGTGCCTGAAATGAAGTGAGTGTGCAGATCACCTGGGAAACATGGGACTTCCTGTCAGAACACAGGAAGTGCCGTGTTTTTCATGATAACTAAAAAATAATAATGAATGTAAATAGCAAACTTGCTTTATATTACATCTACTGTTAATTTACAAAAAGTTATATAATTTAAATGGAAGTTTAAAACAACCAGGAGTCTTCCTGAAGCTGGACATTCCACTTAGCGTGGGTAGTCCCAATGTACTTGGGAGAGAAGGGTCTTGTGAAGAGAGGGGACCATATACTCACTGGTCTTGCTAAGCTCCAAAGATTGTGTGTGTGTATAAAAAAAAAAAGATTCTCTGGTCTAAAACCAAGATAGTGCTGTGAGCAAGAATTTCAAAGCATCATGTCAGAAGGAAACTAGGCAATTACGGGCCCTATTCTATATAGTGTGCTCTGCAGTAGAATTTTCCACAGACTTCAATGGAGCATGTTTTGAAAATGTTTTTACCTAAAAATTTCAGCCATATTTTACTTATTTTTTAGTATCTGAACATGGTAGCCTGAATGTCCTTAAAGAGGTTATCCAAGAGCTTTCTTTCCTGCTCATTGCTGTCATTACTATTAGAGTGGGTTCATACTGATGAATTCTTGCGGATAATGTCCGGAATTCCGCTGTCTGTCCGCGCGCCTTTCCTGACATGTCACTACTTTTGGCGGATAGCGGAATACGCCGGCCCATAGAATGGTGTTTATGGAGCCGGCGGAAAGGCGCGCGGACAGACAGCGGAATTCCGCAGACATTATCCGCGAGAATTCCTCAGTATGAACCCACCCTTACACAGTAAACATAGACATTTTTTTTCTTCACTGATATTGTATCACATCACCCCAGTATGTATTCCATACTAGCTGAGCTCACACATGCATGGTGCAACTATGTGCTGCATATTGGGCATCTGTTCACCGTGGAGGTGTAGTGTAGGTTTTGATCTCTGCTTGCTGACTGGATGGAACTAGAATGTTCCATCCAGACTCTTAAGAACATTCATAACACTTACAATATACAGAGCTGTAACACAGACTGGTACATATGCCTGCATTCACTGACAGTAAGCAGAGATTGTAGTATGAAAAGTTACACTACTGACACCTAGGCTCAGGGACACATGTAAGTCAATGGAAGCAGCAATTTCAAGTCAATAGACAGTAACCCAACTCCCAGAGAGGAGAAAACATGTCCTGTGTGGTGCAAAGTATTGTTCGAGTGGACACAGATGATTTTAGACATCTATGAGAAAAAAAAAACTGGAAAGGGTGCAAGAAAGGTTATACATGTACATTAGACGTAGGGTTGTATTCTTGTTACCCGGATAAATTCTTTAGGTGACCTTTACTTGAATCAAATTGAACAGCTCTAGGGAGTTCTGAAAATGGCTGTCGGATGGTCCCTATCCAGCCTGACAATTTAGGAGGATCTGTAGCAAAGTCTTCTGGTTAGGCACAATGATCAGCACTGGGGACGAGCATTCTAGAGTCTGATCATTCTGCATTTAATGGTGCCACCGCTCCTCTCTAATAACACAGCATGTGGTATACAGCACATATGTATATGCACATAGCGGCTGTTTCAGAGAGCAAGGGTTGCAGCTGGAGCACTACCCAATGCTTTTTCATATGGATTACTGCTATTGACAAAGGATAACATTTACCTTGCATTTAGTGCTTTTAACAGGTTACAGCTGTTTTCTGCGATCCTTTTCTTGCCTAAAGGAAGCACATTCCCTACTACATGGGAATCTGCAGAGAAGAATAGCAGAAAATCTGAAATCCAGGTGTACAATCCTTGTGGTATCATGCAGAAGAAGACTGGAGGTTGTAATCAATGCACGAGGTGCTTCAACTGAGTAAAGGGCCTACATACTTATATCTGTGCTAAAAAAATAAAACTAAATTATTGCAAGCCTTTCTTACAGTCTGTTTTCACTTTGTTTTCATAGAGCTCAGCTGGCAGCAGCAAAGCAAATTGTGAAAAAAGTGAGATTCTCAGAATAGACTTAGCTTTAGCATTGGGTAGAAGAGAGGGTGTGTATTGATAAGAAAGAGGGAGTCTTATGTCTAAAGTTAGATGAGGAACATTGCCACCCACTGGAGAAAGCTTGCCTTACATTCAGTCTTCAACAGGTTTTTTTTTTAAAGGGGATGTCGAGCATGTAAAAAAAAATATTAAAAAAATAATAATTTGCTGGGAATGCACAAAAAAAAAAAATTCTACCAGCCTATTTCTAGTTCTGTACAGGTGCTGCTGCAGCACCTTCAGTTTGTTTACTTCCAGTACCCCGTTGCTTGTCTTGGATAACTGCTTCAGATGCACCAGCTCTGAGCAGAACCTTTGGAACACTGGACAGTGATTGGCTGAGCACGCAGGCCTGGCTCTTACCTGTTGTCTCAGAAGAAGACAGAAGGGACAAGCTGAAGGCAACTTGAGTTTTTAAATAGAAAGTTACACAGAATTGTACAGTAAATGACTTCTGTGAGAAAAAAATATTTTATAATCAACCCACCTGAAGCATTGCTGTGAGCGATAATATGGTGGCTGTGAATGCAGTAGAATGAACACTATGATTACACCTTCTGGAGTGCCTGTCTTTTAACAACTTTGTAATTGTATTTGATTTACATCAATCGGTCATTGGTCCAGATTTTCAAGCTTCTTGCACAGTGCAGACTGACAGGTGTCACATTTATCTGGCATATCAGAAGACGCTAATCTAAAGGAGCCCATACACTTTGGCCACCAGTACAAGCTGTATGGGGGCCGAGCTAAAAGGGTTAGTGGGGCTCACTGAGCTAGATTACATTCCTGGTCAATGATCAACCCCTGTACCCCTGGGGGAATATATAATATAGAAATAGAGGAGAAAGTGTGACTAATCCTCAATGATGTAATAGGATTATCATATGAATGTAAAAAGGGTCAGGCAGTAAAAATCTATCATACCTAAGCCATGTATCTGGAGTCTGTAGGCCCCCATACAAGAGAATGTGGGTGTAATGAGATATGAATATAAAACTTCATGTTGAGCATTTTAATTGTACATTAAGTGTATATGATGCAATCACTAATCAAACCACAGGGCCCTTACTTCACATTGTCCTTCACTGGGGCCCTGTGGTTTGAGATTAGTGATTGCATCATATACACTTTTATGTTGAGTGTGTCCATTTTAATAAACTTGTACATTAAGTTGTATATCTATATCTCATTACATCTACTTTCTCTATATGGGGGGCCTACTGGCTTCAGATCCATGGGTGAGGTATGATGGATTCTCACTGCCCAACACTTTTGGCTGTTAGGAATATGTTGGTGCCAGGGCTGGCTGTTGCTTACTTTTCCCCATATAAAATGCATGAATGAATGAATGGCCCTGCCATGTGTATGGGGAGGCCAGGAGAGACAACTGTTGGCTGAAAATGTATAGGCATCAAGTTTAAACCAACTTGGTGCATTTTTGAAGAAGCAAGACCATGCCCCTTTGTCAGGCCTGGCAGAAGTGTCTAAAACTCCTAATACATTAAGCTCTAGTCTGTAAGTGACTTTTTTTTTTTCTTGTGTGGACCAACGTGTTAACCAATTTCTCACGTCTTAGTGTATTTACTTACTATTCTACTATACTATTTTCTGATTAGTTGGCGGTCATGATTCATGTGAAGATGCTACTGCCTGCATGGAATTGATGATCTGGAAAGTTAAAGAAGACACAAAAGGCAGAAAATAAGTCTTTGTCGGATAAAGAAGCACTTACCCTTTCCTTACCTGATGGCTAATTACCCTGTCACATTAAAGAAGAAAGAAAAAAATCACTACTTTGTTAAAGTTTCACTTAGTGATTTGTTAATGTACATGCTATAGTGTCCATGTTTCTACAGCTTTCCTTTTTGTTCTCAAGTATTTTTTTTGTCTGTATTTCTTATGTTCATGTTATGTTCTTTCTAGCATTTAGTAGGTAGGAATATTCTGTCCTTATGTAAATGTTACACATAAACATGAATATTTCAAATAAAGTTTACTGAGCATGTGTGGAGTTACTGTGAAAAAGATAATATAACCCAGTCATGCTGTTTAAAATTAGAGATTAGTGAATTTACAGTACAAACAAAGTGACTCAATATATTACCTCGGCAATCTGCTTATCAGCTGGCTGCCTTTTGAAGTCTGCTGCTCCACTATGGGTGCCTGGTAAGGCTGGATCCAGTCCCGGGAAACTTTTCCCAGGATTGGATCCAGCTTTTCCAGGCACCTGGGGTGGAGCGACACAAACTTTAAAAGCAGCCAGGTGATAAGCAGATTGCCGAGGTTACAATCTATTCACTTTGCGGGAGATTTATGAAAGGGTGTAAATATACAGCTGGTGTAAACTGCCCACAGCAACCAATCACAGCTCCTCTTATATTTTGCAAGAGCTGAAAGCTGAGCTGTGATTGGTTGCTGTGGGCAGTTTAAACCAGGTGTATATTTACCCCCTTTCATAAATCTCCCCCTTTGTCTGAACTGAAAATTGTTATTTAAAATAACTCTTCATAAGTTATTGATCTGTTGTACTCTTAGACAAGGGCCTCTGCAATCGCTCTGATACTGTCCTGGCTTGGTGATTGCTACAGGACTGTAGCAATTGAGTACAGAAGCTATAAGCAATTAGTACTATAAGCAATTATGGTGTTGTTCATAAAAGTTCCCAAAGGGGACTATAAAATATTGTAATTAAAATAAAGTTTTTTTTTTTTTTTTTATACATAAACAAATCTATCCCATGATAAAAGTTTAAATCCCACTCCTCTCCTTTACCAGAATGTACTGAACTAATCAATTATCACATTCTAGATCACACATGGTAAACAGCTTAAGTGCAAAAAAATTGCAACCCCCTCTTTTCCAAAAAGCTTGATCTAGTCTAGGAAAACTGGGAGAAGTTTAAAGGCAGACAGCTAACAAATCACTTCACTTTGTTTATACTGTAAATTCTGTAGAAAATAAATTAACCTCTAGATGACCCTGGGCGTATCTGTACATACAGCGGTCGCCTAGGGGAGTTCAGAGCAGGGCCATGCAGCGGGCCCAGGTGCTGCATGTAGCCCGGGACCGCGGCTATTAGCGGGCACGGACCGATCGCAGCGCCCTTATTAGGTATTCAGATGCAGCTGTCAAAGTTGACAGCTGCATCTGAAGACTTCATTGCAGCCCTTTCCTGGTGTCTAGTGGGTTGGATCGCCCCCCATGACATAGTCACGGAGGGGCGATCCTTACATTCGGCACCAGCCAGGGTCTGTGCCGTAATGGCGCTGATCCCGGCTCGGCACTTTATTGCTTTCTGCTGCATCAGCCGAAAGCAGTCCAGTGCCTATCGCATATAACTATACTGCATAGATCTCAATGAGAGATCAGTCTGCATATACCCCCAGGGTGGCTTCTAGTATAAGTGTAAACAAAAAAAAAGGTGTTTATTAATAAAAAGAAAACCCTCCCCTAATAAAAGTTTGAATTTTCACGTTATAAAAATAAATAAATAAACATGTTTGGTATCGCCGCGTGCGTAGTCATCCGAACTATTAATTTATCACATTTCTGATCTCGCACGGTAAATGGCGTAAGTGCAAAAAAATCCCAAAGTGCCAAATTGTGCATTTTTTGTTGCATCAAAACCAGAAAAATTGTAATAAAAAGCGATCAAAAAGTTGCACATGCGCAATCAAGGTACCTTTAGAAAGAACACATGATGGCGCAAAACATGACACCTCACACAGTCCCATAGACCAAAGCATAAAAGTGCTATAAGCATGGTAAAAGAGCGATTTTAAGGAACATATATTTGATTTTTTTACAGGCCATCACATAAAATAGTTTAAAGTTAAACATGTTACATATCGGAGGAACATATATAACAAGTCACTTTTATCCCAGGGTGAATGGCGTAAAAACAAATGCCCCCAAAATAAAAAATGTTGTTTTTTTTTTTATTTCACCACACATTGAATTTTTTCCTGGTTATGCAGTGTAATTTATGCAAAAATTCAGCCTGTCATTGCAAAGTACAATTAGTGGGTTTCTAGGTGAAAAAATGCAAGTGCTATGGCCTTTTAAGGAGGGAAAAAACGGAAGTGCAAAAATGCTAATTGGTCTGGTCCTCTAAGGGTTAATAGCAAAAAAAAATTGCTGTTATTTGAAATAATGGCCGTTATTTGCCATTAAATGACGGCCATCTACTCAATTTCAACAGTGTGTAAACATAGCCTTTCAGTGTTTTCAATCCACTCCTGATTTTGGTTGCAAAATACTGACCAAATTACTGAACAAATATATTATGTGTGAACATAGCCTAACTATGATTTTGACAAATAGTTTTTGGGGGTTAAATGTTAATGACCGAACAAACAACCATAAACATAGCATACACAAGTTTGTGGCCATTTTTGTGTATACATTTATTGATATCCACCCCAATATTGGTAAGCACAAATAAAAAAAAGGAAATAGATTAAGAAACAAAACCCCCTAGGCAGTCAGTACTAGTGAATTGCTGATTTGTTTACTGTAACACATATGTATCACGAGTAGAGATGATCAAACATCAGGAAATGTCAGATTCAACTCGAACCTTCAACATTTGGTTCCCAATGTCTTCCTGTTCCTAGGCTGTATCCCTGTTTTCCAGGTGGTACTCGGGCTGTCTCTTTCCCACGGAATGGGAAGGCATCAGGAATCAAATGCTGAAGGTTCGAGTTCAATTGAACCTGACATTTTCCGATGTTCGATCATCTCTAATCACGAGTAGGTAAAAAAATTTTTCTAAAATTGTCATCGTCTTTAATTAAAAATCCATGAGATGTGGGAACTAGGTGGCACTATTCATCTTTATATTTTCTTCACATTATAAATCCCTTTTTGAACCTCTTCCTGATATAACTTGGATATAACCGTATGTCTATTTTTGCATTCCATTCCTGGTTGGTTGATAGAGGTCGCAGGACTAGTCTGCTAGGTATGGAAGCCGATCAGTAGGGCCGGTCTGTCAGCGCAACAGTGAAGGACAGAATACATTGCAGGAAATGTGCCAAACCTGGCTTATTGTTGGAACTGGTAATGGCATCATTTGGTTACATTATACTTTATTCTAACATACTAAGTTCAGTCACAACAGAAACACCATCCATACCCAGTACATCAGTTCACATATGTCAACCGGCATAATATATCCTTTCACCTTGTATAGAGTAGTTTTCATAATGGTTTATTATGCTGAGCAATCAGAGGTTACAATACTAACAACCACAACATTATATATACAATGGAGATTTCATTGTTGGTTAATACTCAGGAATAGTTTACAGTTCATTAGCAACTGAAAAAAGTAACTCAATAAGTCTGTCATACAACAATGGGAGAAATCAACAGGAAAAACTAAAAATTCTATTTACATAGTTCTATAAACATTTACATTTGTAGCTCTGGATGAAACCTACTATACAGATTATAGACATTCTTACACAGACATCATATTGCACACCCAAGACCTCTTATCCTAATGCACAGGCTTTCATGCAGCTTCTTCAGCCGAGCAGTCAATGCCAGCATATGCAAACTTCTCATAAAGTGTTGTATTCACGTAGGTCTAAAAAAAAAAACAAGAACTGATCATGACCATACCATATTTTATAGGTTATCTGTTTCTGTATGGGTATTCTCCAAGCCTATTAAATGGGTTATCTAGCAAAAATGTGAAAGAAAATTCTCAAATCAGCTGGTTTCAGGAAGTTCCAGGAAGATTTGTAATTTACTTCTATTTAAAAATCTCAAGTCTTCCACTACTTATCAGCTGCTGTATGCCCTGCAGGAAATGTTTTGTTTCAGTCTGCCACAGTGCTCTCTGCTGACATCTCTGTCAGAGACAGTAATTGTCCAGAGCTGCACCAAATCCTCATACAAAACCTTTCCTGCTCTGGGCAGTTCCTGTCTCGGGGAAAAAAAATATTGTTATTGTTTGATAATTTTATATAACTTTGTAAAATAACTTAATTAAACCTTGTCTTTTTCACCCATCCTTTTTTGTGGCAGCTGTAAGGGGCAACACGGCCCCTCTACTGCCACCAATGGTTTCATCAGGAACTGCAGGGCTGCACACCTGGCACAGTGGCTTGGCATACCTAGACTGGCACTAGGAATTGCCTGTGTCTGAGGAAGGAAATTAAATTGTTTGTTTTCCAGTATAGTAGTAATAGGGATGTTGCTAAGCTCAGAAATAACCTTATGTTGCAGTGTGTACCTGCTTACTGTGTATGTTATTTTATTTTATTATTTATTATGGCCAAGTAAGCTGCTGACATATATTAGGTAGTTGTTGGAAGGGTAGAGTAACATATAATAATTATAGTTAAATAAGAGCATATAGTTATACAAAGGCTACTACTCATCCAAAATCAGTTTTACAATTCTCACCTTCCTTTCCTCAAGCATCCGTGTCAAAGAGACAAGTATTTTCCCAAATGATGGTCGCTCATATGGTTTTTCACGCCAGCACTGTCGCATAAGGTCATACCTTCAATTCAATAAACATATTGTTATTGCAGCCAGGTAACATAGGTGCTTATGATATTGTAAGTTACCTAAAGCACATATTTTATCAATGAGGGACCCCAGGCCAGTGCTATTTCGGGGTCAAGAAAATTTCTGGACTAGAAAAATGAAAATGAATAGTTAAAAGCTAAAAGTTATCAAATGTCTGCTGGAAACACAATGTATGGAACCACGTTTAATGCAGAAGGCCAACACAGTAACAAATACTTCCAGAGTTCTTAATTTGTTGGAAAAGTACAGAGAGTAGAGAATAGTATGACTTTCTTACACTTCATCATCGCAGTTTAGTGGTTTCTCAAGTCTGTACCCTTGTGGTAGCTTCTCATAGAGTTCTGCACAAGTCATACCACAATATGGAGTTCCACCTTGAAGTAAAATAACATTACACATTAGTCATCACTAATTTGAGGTCAGTGAGCTTTAGTGGCCAAATTACATTCTTGAAGTTGCGTTGAAATTAAAGGGAACCAATCACTGGAAAAATGCCCATGAAGCTATACATATTGGGGGACAAATATTATCTGGCTTAAAGGCCTTTTTAAGGCGCAGGTAGGCCTGATGGTCATAAAAATATTCGCAAACAGTGTTTTCACCATAGTTTTCACTTGATTTGCACGAACGGGCTCCAGTGCACACAGGATTATGTAGAGGCATTGTGCCTCTACATAAATCCTTATAGCTCCAGTGCAAAACACACCAAACTTAAATAAATGTCCTTTTCTGAGGATTCCCCCTCAGACTAGTGATTGGTCGCTAGTTTGGTGCTAAGGACCGCTCACATAGATATCAATGTGTAAAAAAAAACGATAAGTGGCAAATTAATGCCGTCCTGCACACATTCGTGTATGCCTCTGTGACTGTGGGTGGCCCACGGATGATGTGAAACCCGCAATAATGGACCTTGCACTTCTAGGGAATCTAGACCAGAATCTGGACTGTATATTGGCAGGTCCTGTTTTTTTTCTGCAGTCTGGGCTCCAGGCAAATGCATGGACCATGGCATCTATGATCATGTGCATTTCCCCATTGACTTTATCAAGTCCTATAATGTCCATAATTGAGGGCTGCAAATTACAGGTGTGGACTTTCAGCTAATTCTGTAATAAAATATTAAGAGAACACTGACAGCTAGTAGAGATTGAGTCATGGACAGGTTTTAATGTACCCATGGGGAAGTAAAACAGAGCAGAGGCCTACACTTTATAGGCGGCTATTGATAAACCATTTGTTGTCAACAATAACCTAAAAGTTCTTCTATAGGGCAGCCCTATGCCCAGTACGAGTGCCAATGCTCACTTAATGGGCCTTCTACACACCTCAGTGATTGTGCAGCAAGCACCTTTGCTTACATTATTGTAAGCTGCCTATACCCTGTGTACATGGAAGATGTGTGGTGGACCTCTGATTTTTAGGGTCAGACTGTTCTAGTAATTAGCCAACAACTGAATGTTCACTTTTTTGTCAGCTGGTTGCTGGATCTTTTGTTGTTCAGCTGGTAATTTTTCTATGTAAAAAAACCCTTACTTGAAAAAGTCAGTGCACCAATCTCAAGGTCTGAATATCTGTATGTGTTACAAGAATAAATCCCTGGTATAAATACTGAAATCTCTGATGAGCACAGTATGTATTGATGCATGCTCACATAATGACACACAAATTGTGTATTGTATATTTACATATAAAACACTTCTACACAGACGAATGTGCTCATAGTTGCCTTGAGTATGGCCTTATTTGTATGTTCCGCGCAGTCTGTATATACAGATGATGTGCTACGGACCGGACTTCTGAACTCCCGGCATCATATCATTATGATGCCATGAGCTCCAAAACTTTTTAAGGCTGGTCCATAGCACATCGTCCTCATATACGGACTGTGCTTGGAACGTGAGAATGTAGCCGAGGAAAGGTTTAGTAGAACTTCAGTAGAATATATTAATATAACAGGAGTATGAAGTAAGAAAAACCACATCCTTACCCAAACTGACAATTTCCCATAGCAAAACACCAAAGGACCACCTAAAATAAAACCCAGGAAAAGTTATTGGCTTGTATTTAGCAAAGGGAATAAAAACTTACTGAAAGACCATGGTATGTATGCCTGCTGTAACATAGAGCGGTATTTATGGACAAACAGTATATATATATATATATATATATATATATATATATATATATATATATATATATTTTAAGAGGTGCTCCAAGGAACAAAAAACGTCTTACCTCCCTGACATTGTGCAGCTATAGCTTAAAAATAAATCATATAAAAATATGGTTGTGTGAACACACCCCAAACAAATTGGTAGTGTGAACACTACCACAAATTGCAGGTGTGTAACATAAAGCTGTTCTTAAGCTACAGGGTTGGAACTAACTTGAATCCATTTAACCCATTAGAATAGGGTTCTAAAAAGTTGATTTTAAAAGGGAACTTCAGGTTGCCTTGTTAAAAAAAACAACAACTCTTAAACAATGCAAGGTTCATACCTATGTATCTCGGCACTCTTTTTGTTGATTTACGGTAGTCCCCTCCTCTAATGCTCCATCTTGCTTTTCCTGTTCCCCTGCACTGCTATTAGACTACATTTCCCAGTAGTCTTTGTGGTCCCATTTGTCCCGCCCTAGACACAGTTTCTCTGACAAGAAGACTTACCCCGAAAAGAAGACCTTCATTTTGCAGGCTTTATTTTTTGGAGTAGGCTTGAAATATAAGCCTTACTTCAAAAATAATCCCTCGTTACAGTCAGCTGAGCAGATCCTTGACACTGGGGGTGGCTCAGCATTAGCCAACCAGTGCCAGATTTGGTATTCTCTGCCCCCACCTGCTCAACACAAGCTGGAAAGGAGGTAAGATAACAGTGGGACATACAGTATAGCAGCTAAGTACCATATAAAGTGGGGATACAGTGTAGGGGCATACTGTGCTTCTCAGAAAAAAAAGACCTACCCCGAAAATAACTTATCTTTACATCTACTACAGAATTCATGCTAACTGGCACAGTTACTGGCCTTTGCAGCTGCTCTAGTTGTGAGTCAGGATGTAGGGGCACACTGGCAGTTGCTTATATTAGGTAGGAGTCAGACCTTTTTTATGTGTTTACTATTGGGATGTTTTTGTGCCAATTTAACAGACGTTTTTATTTAGTTTTTTAATGCATTTTTACAAAGAATCAGCTGTTAACTGTCTGTGCGGGCATATAGCCCCACAGCCCTACCCTTGCAGTAGGGGTATGACTGTGCTGTTGAATTATTACATATAGACTCCTTCTTCATTGCACATGCCTAGCTTTCAAAACATGTTAGTGTATTTACATGTACAGTAGTATGAGTAAAAAAAAAGCAAAATACAATGTAAAACGGATATTTAGAATCTTATAATGTGCTACATTAAAGCCTTTTGAAAAACAGACATCTATTAACACATTCTATAAAAATATATATTTTTTCCCAATATGGGTTTAGATTGACATTTTTCCATAGACTTTAGACTATGTTCACACATCGTAAAATAAAGGTAAAATACGGCTGTAATTTTGAAATAAAAAAATTGGTCATATTGTAAATATAATAAAGCGCTCCATTGAAGTTAATAGGATATTGGCACACACTGTATAGAATTACAGTTGTAATTGATTACAACTGTCCGAATAATAACCTTGCTCATTATTTATAACCTGCTTTTGCAAAATGTCACCTGCAAAATGTGTGGCTGCTTCTGGGTCCTGAGGTGGTGACATCGCAGGCCCGCCCAACCAATCAGCAGCTGCAGCGGTGTCCAGCCTCAGCTGCTGTGCCTAGGGCCGCATCCAACATCTACAGCCACCGGTGATCAAATGGCAAATGATCGGACTCGAAGATGCTCAAGTTGCACTCATCTCTACTGACAACTAGTTTGAACTTTTCTTTGTGGTGTACACTATTCTTTCAAATGTACAGAAAAGGTAAAACTATACTTACACATCACTGTTTGATGTATAAACACTGTAGTTTAATGACTCAATTGCCATCCATCGAACTGGAAGCCTCCCCTGGAAAAATACATGAAAACAATACATATATTATTATAAATTATATCACATACAGCTATTTTAAACAACTATTTTAAAGGGGGATTCCCATCTCAACTAATATACTATATATTTCTGCTATTACATATAGCAAACTTGCCTCCTTCTCCTGATATGCTGATTCTTCCCTCCCATTGTTGACAGCTCATTGCCTAGGTTACATTACAAGTCCTTTATAACTATATATACATACCAGAGAGACCACTGCTTTTAGAGCAGAGCCATGATCAGAAACCTAGATAATAAGCTGTCAACAAGGGGATGGAAAGAGAGACCATATCAAGAGGAGGCAAGTTTGCTAAATGAATGAATTTGGAGCCCTACAGGTTTTACGATTGTAAGCCCTCGCGGGAAGGGTCCTCTTTCCCTATGTACCAGTCTGCCATTTACCTTCATGTAATGTATTTTGATCTTGTAATGTTCCTGCTTGTTACCCCTATCACTTTATAGCGCTGTAGAATTAAGGACGCTTTATAAATAAATAATATTAATGACTATGTTGTTTGAGATGGTAATACCCCTTTAAAGACATAAAAAATGGAAATAAAACAATACAAGTAAAAAGGTTCAATAACTGTATACATTAGGAAGAAATATTTAAAGTGTTTCCTTTTTAACAGGAAAAATATCCACTTCTGGGACTGGGACATTTATGTATAATCCACAGGATAAATATCTGTGCTTGGGGCCCTCTATCTCCTGTGGATGAATGTCCCAGATGGGAATAAAAGTATCCTTCTTTAGTAATTTGTTAAAATTCGATTCTGCTATAGGGCTCATGCACACAGGCATCGTGTCTTCTAGGATAAAATGCCTCTCTACATCAACAAGACCCCATGGAGAATGTCACAGTTTGTGTTCTGTTAGTGTGGTATGTACTTTATATAAGTCAGAGGCATAGTGAGGTACAAGCACTACTATGAAAACGGGTCACTTGTTACTCTTGAAAAAGATGCTTTTTTTACAGCTCTTTTAGTTTGTGTGAAAATTCTCTATGAACACGTTCACATGGTTAATAACTATATGATTTCTTTTCCAACTTTAAAAACCACATTTCTATTCAGTTCAGTGGTCGAGGGAACCATTCAGAAAAGAAATGAAATGTGGTCATGCGCTGAAGCTCCCACTGAAGGTAATGGGAGCTTTAGGGCCTGGCATCCCCCATAATATCTGCAGCTCAGAGAAAGTTGAGACCCAGTGCTGCACATAGGCCCAAAATGTGCTCATGTGTAAATGCCCTAAGGGATGTAAGAAAATATGAGAACATGTGTAGGCAATCCTCACATTGCCTTTATTGAAATTGTTTTACCCCATCAAGTATATTTGCTCTTTTTGTTGTCTCCCCACAGGTGCCCCCATAGTTGTCTGGATTCCAGTCAAAATAAAGTTTGTTTTGGTATGCTTGGTTATTCTTTTTGGGGTGCATGTTGTCTAACTATGGGGAATAGCTACACACTCCATTCATTACTGTGATATTATTAGGGAGTGGCCACCTGTATGCTTTATGGCATGCTTATGAGGCCTGGAGAGACTTGTCTATGGTGAGGTGGTGGAGAACTGAAGGCTGGAGTGGCATAAGGCCCGCAGATAGGCTGTGGCTTGTCACGACTGCTAAGAAGGACCTAGTGCCCCAGTGTCTTGAGACACACTCTAAATATTTCCTAGCATGGCCTGCAGAATGTTTCAGGTAGACCGTTAGCTGGCTTATGAACAAATGCCACTTTGCTGTGGCAACTGTGATTGTAGCCTTAGCCACAAAGGAAGACAGTAAGTAGTGCTTGGTGCATGTGAAGAAATCAGAAAATGGCTCATCCTTAGGAACTTCAATCTTGTATCTGCTCTTATTTATCTTCTTGGCATGCCATAAAAGTTAAAGGGTCAGTTAGAAGATATTCTGTTGTGTAAGTATGCATGTGCACTGCACAGTATGGCTTTAAACACATACTTACCATTGTCTTTTTTACATAAACCTCTTGTCCTCTTGATAAACCAAAATCTGCAATTTTTGCAATAAAGTTTTCGCCAACCAATATATTTCTGGCTGCCAAGTCTCGATGTATGAACTAGACAAAAAAAAAAGTGTATGATTCTTATTGTAGGTGGATCTGTCTGATATGTTTTCTTATAAAAAGACAGCCTGTTACAGCTACAGTTACACACAAGATTGTGCCATAAGGTTAAAGGGCACAATGAAAAAATACAGCAGACTTATAGCTAAAAGTGGACTATAGAATGTGATGCATTTTATGAGGGACCCCCACCTCGCTTTGAGGTGACTGACTGCTATTTATGGAAGAGTAGGGAAATAGCTAGATGTCTACTATATTCTTTCATTGCTCCTATTAGCCATAGCACAAAAAATATTATGTACCATTTGCATAAGTAGTCCCGTCTCCCTGCTCGGATCATATCTTGCGAGATCTGATCCACGCAGTGAGACAGGACTACTAATGCATCATGAATATGCATATTTAGAAGAGGACTGTGGGCTGGTACACTGAGGAGCCCGGAAACGTCCCCAATGCACCAAACCAGCTTATTCACTTAAAATACTCCAAAATGGGGCAACGCAGGAAGATAAGAGGAACGGTGACGGAATCCGAGGCTATAGCGCTACAGGTATTTAACAGTAGGTTTGTTTGTACAAATGTGCTTTTTGTTTCCCTTTAAACAAACGGAGATCAGCGGTTCAGCAGATCTCAACTGTGAGGATTCCACCAGACACAGAGGGGGAAATTTATCAAAGGGTGTAAAATTTAGACTGGTGCAAACTTGCCACAGCAACCAATCACAGCTCCTCTTTCCTTTCACCAGTCTAAATTTTACACCCTTTGATATTTATCTCCCCCAAAGTTTCAAGCAATGAAAAGACATCCGGCACCTAAGGTAAAATTCCAAACTTTTTCAGACAAATTTTGCAAGGCATTTGTATTTCTGGCATTGTATCCCTGCATTTTTCATTACAAGTCATGTGATTCTTTCATCATGTGATTTTAGGATTTATATTAAATAGAGATGAGCGAACCGGGTTCGGGTTCGAGTCGATCCGGTATTTGATTAGCTGGGGCTTCTGAGCTTGGATAAAGCTCTAAGTTTGTCTGGAAAACATAGATACAGCCAATGACTATATCCATGTTTTCCACATAGCCTTAGGGCTTTATCCAACTTCAGCAGCCACCGCTAATCAAATGCTGAAAGTTCGGGTTTGGATAGACTCGAGCGTGCTCCAGGTTCGCTCATCTCTAATATTAAAGAATTGTGGGGAAAAAACACCATTCAAAAACACCAATATGCATATAGACAAGGTAGTTTTTAAGATTTTTTTTTTTTTTACCCCCTATAGATTATTATGGTAGGAGCATGCTGAGATTTGGAAAAACTGCCAAGGAGCATAAAATGAACTGCAAAAGAGCCAAAGACAAAAATAATATGTGTGTATGGTGTGTTATATTTCCCTATTGAGTCAGCATGTAGAGTATGCACATCATGATTCATGAACGGCTTATGATGAGTCTAATGCTTGTGTCATCAACATGTTCATCTTTCCTACGGTTTAATATCAATGAAATTCAGCTGAGCAAAGGGAACTTGGGAGGAATATTGTGAGAGGAGTTAAAGGTGTCCTTACACCATCACTGTAGCCGATAGTTATATCTCCCGATCTCCCAATACACAGGTGTGTTCAGATGACTTTTGAATAGTGATGAGTGAATACTGTTCGATCGAATAGATATTTGATCGGTTAGTAAGGTATTCGATAGTATCGATTATCTAATAGTACGCCGAATAGTCGATAAATATTCGATAAGCGTTCAAATCCCCCTTCCCTTTTCCTGAGGTGTCATTGTGGACTTGGTGAACCTTCAAGTGGTCGAATAGATGTTTTTCAATAATCGAATACTTGTTCCCATAGACTTTAATGGGATCGAATATTCAATCGAACGTTCGAATATCTGAGAGATATTCGTACGAATATCGAATATTCAAATATTTCACTATTCGCTCATCACTACTTTTGAATAAAATCTATGGGGACTTTTAGTACGCTGCTCTCAACCATTTCTGGCAGAAGATTGCCATACTACTCTCAAACGTCATTTTTGGCTAGGCGCCGGGACTGATAGAATCACTCCTCTAAGTTCCTTTGATTAGTGTATGTAATACTGTAGAGAAGAGGTAGAGGAATTAGACGAGTTGCTTACAGAAAAACACCTAAAAGTCTTAAAACTTTATATTGAAAATCCCCATACTTCTTACCATCCAGCTCCAAATAGCCATCCTGTAATTTATAGGGTGTTCACCTTTTCATCTCTTTATAAATTGTAAATCTGTGATGTTTTTCTGAAATCGGGGCTAAGCTATATTATGTAAAGGAGTTTATCTCCTAAAATTATATGGTTGCAACATATTTATAAGCCATTTTACAGCTATTTATAATTGCAGTACACACTAGGTTATGATTCAGCCAGGTTTCATAAATGACACATTTTAAATCACACGCTTGTATTTTATGGCATTGGAATTATCAACCTGTTTTTGGCTCAGGTAATCCATGCCTCGAGCGACATCTGCTGCAAATTGTAGAAGCTGCTGTGATGACAAGGTTGATGCTGTGCTGTTGGCTATGGCAAATGCTGGGTCTGTTTCCAGAACTCGGCTTTTCCGTAGAAAGTCCAACAGGTTGCCATGGGGAGCGTATTCTATAGCCAAATACAGGTAACCTGTAAGAAGAAAAAGTTGAAAATGTGATGCAGTCAGAATATATTTAACCCTGGGATCTGAGCTGGGGAAGAAGAAGTCACTACTTTAAGAAATTGCATAAGTAGGCTGCACAAAACATGTCTGTGGGCGGGCATGCCAATACTAACCCAGCTAAGTAATTTTTTTACCTAAAAAAATGCTGGAACAGATTATAATCAAACAACTATCGATGGAACCTGCCGCACATCACATACATATACATAATAGCAGGTTTGTATGTGCTAACCTCCTTTTTGTTTCCTTTTAGTGACTGGGCCCCATGTTTTAAACCTGACCTGATGCTCTTACTTATCCAAGTGATTCTGAGGTTGTATTTTCATGACATATTGTACTTTACATTAGTTATAAACTTTAGGTGATACATTCAGCTCTAATAGTTTGTAAACTTTTGAAAACTTTGTATTTTTCTAGGTTTGAAATTCTCTGCTGAAATTTATGCCACATAAATTGGTTCATTAATTGACATCTACAATAAGTTTACTTTATCTTGGTATGATTTGTTAAATGTCCTTTTACTTTTTTAGGACGTTAAAACGTTCATAAATTTATCTGAAATCTTTTTAAAATTTTCAAGAAAGATCAGATATTTTAAGTGACCGGATCAGTACTGAAGTGGATTTAAGAGGATTGTTTGTTAGAATCAGAGAAGAGCTTGGGTACTAAAAATGAAGAAAAACATAAACTATGGATGTATTAATCCATTCATACTGACCTCGATGTTCACAGGCTCCCAGGAGATTTATAATATTGGGATGACTTCCAAGTTTACAAAGGACTTCAAGTTCTCCTGCAAAATCTCTGTGATCATCCTTTGATGCATATTCTAATAACAAACAAAAATATACATTTTAACTGAATTCCTTTTTTGCTCTGAATTTAGATATTAAATATGGATACACAAGTTATGTATTGTCATTGATTTCACTTCATTCACATATACCTTTCATCCTCTTAATAGCAGCATCCATTCGTAGACCATCCTTTTTGATCCGTGCCTTTAGGACTTGTCCAAAATTCCCTTCACCAATAACATCTTGAAACTTTATATCATGCCAGTCCAATACTGGATACTCCACTGGCTCTGGACTGTTTTTTGCTTTCCTTAAATGGTTGAGTGTTCCAGCATTAAACTGTACAACTGGCTCCTCCCTCTAAATAAAAATAACAATGATGTGATTGGTTTATTGTTAACAAGTATGCACTATGCATTGCCCAGCCCCCAGAGCGCCAATCCGCCCTTTCAAATGATTATTAGTGGAGCGGATCGGCCAGGGGCAGGCCATATAGGCCCTTTGAGGGCCGGGCAGTGCTCCTTGTTAAACAAAGCATTACATTAAAACTGTACGGAAACAGTGCCGAGGATAAAGTTAAGAGACATTCCTCCATGCTTTGTGCCCGGTTTACAATAGGGAGCTATCAGCATGTTAGATTAGTCTAACCTGCTGATAGTTCCCCTTTAACCAAAATATGGGGATAAAATTATAGTATTCTCAATTTTGTCCCAATTTATAATCCATGTTACTGTCATGTAGCGTAGAAGCTTTTTATCAGCCATTAATCATTATTAATCATTAATTAGGCCCCAACTCCTTGACATTATTTACAAATAAATATATTTTTTTAATGTATATAAAAACAGATACACACAGAACTATATGTTCTAAATACCTTTATTGATATCTGTCAAGCAGAATTCCTTTAAGTCTACTACTATAGAGAAAAAAGGAATGCCATGTGGCAAACATTACTGTGACTAGTTTTGACTAGTGGGTATGAATAAAAGTAGCTTAGAAAGTGTGAGTAGAATATTACTGTGGGGCTTTATGTATGGATCCATAAAATCTAGACTGCACTTGCAGTTGTCAAAAGTTTTATTTTATGGTATGCCGCTTGAAAAGTAACCAAAATTATCTGAAAGTGGGGTCACTTAGTAGCTGTTATTCAGTAACATTAAAATTTAGCAGGGTACCAAAATGTGCAAAACAGTTCTAAAACGATAATATTATTCTATTCATAATATAAACATAACATATACCTACCACCCCATTTTGAAAAGCCTGCGCCATTCTGTGCTGGAAATTGGCACGTTTCAGTTGAAGCATTATAAGAAATGCCAGTAAAATGGTTAGACAGGTCATGCCAGCAGAACCTAAGATAGCAATGAGAAGCATATTGCTGTCTTTGGAGTCAGCCCCTATAAGACAGCACAATAGATAAAAAAAGAGAGTAAGATGTTGTTTACAGAAAGCAGTTTTGTAATTTTAGTAGGAAGATGACAGGTGGCTCACGATATGTACCTGCTGTTATCTAATGCAGCCCAGCCATCCTTGTATGTTCACTTGCCAAGAAAGCAACATAAGCTACCCCTGCTCCGCAAATACAATATACAACCCCCTATACTATAGCTGCAGGAGTGGGAAAAAGTGTTAGATCAATATGAATAAGTACCTGCTGTTATCGTCTCTGCCGTTCTGCTCCTGCAGCTATAGGTGTCGCTGTAACTGCTGTTGGGGGGGGGGGCACACCTACATACTCTTAGAGCAGTGCCCAGGCCTCTACATGGACAGCGGAGCCTATAGCTGCAGGAGCGGGACAGCCAGGCAGATAACAGCAGGTGCAGGAGGTGTCATCTGCCCCTTTGCTCTTCGAGCCCTGTCACTACTTTCTTTCCTGCAAGCTTTCTCACCACCCATTACTAGTTAGGAGCTCCAGACCACCCACATGATTACATATTGGGACATATAGATCACCTTTACTTATATGCTCTGAAACAGTGTTGGGGAGCATATAGGAAGATATTTATAGCTATAACAGCATTCTTCTCATGACTGGTTCCTTTTAGATAAAAATGTATAGACTTGCTCGACCAACAGGCTGTACATATAATAAACTAAAGAAATCAAGTCACTATAAAATAACTAGGCCTACTAACTTTTATTATATTTGATGCAAAACATTCTCAGGACATGGTACCATTGTGCAGATTGTAATAAGAGATGCGTTATTTTAAAGTGACTCTGTACCCACAATCTGCCCACCCCAAACTGCTTGGGATAGCTGCTTTTAATCCAAGATCTGTCCTGGGGTACATTCGGCAGGTGATGCTGTTATTATCCTAAAAAACAACCTTTAAACTTGCAGCCCTGTGCCAAACTGGCGTTGCCTAGAGTATCTGTGCCCTAACTTACACCACACAGCTACAGCCAAATCTCGCACATGTTATGGCATAGTGAAGCCTTAATTCTTCTGACTAAATTCACCTGCACAACTTCAATATGTAACATGATATTTGCATCGGGATGTGTGGTGTAATCTCAGCCAGGGGCATAACCTAGATGTAGATAGGAGAAAGAGAAGCACAGAGAGCTGTAGCAGTCCTAAGGCGTGGGGACTGTAGGACCTCTCTCTCACATTGTTACCGCTACATTAAAATGTGATTTTTAACAAAATTACTGCATAAACACAATTTTGAAAGGTATGCCTACACATTTTTTTTATTACAACCTGCACAATGGGTTGGGGGGGGGGGGGGGGGGCGTGTGACATACAGTGGGGGAAAAAAGTATTTAGTCAGTCACCAATAGTGCAAGTTCTCCCACTTAAAAAGATGAGAGTCGTCTGTAATTTACATCATAGGTAGACCTCAACTATGAGAGACAAAATGAAAAAACAAATCCCAAAAATCACATTGCCAGATTTTGTAAGAATTTATTTGCAAATTATGGTGGAAAATAAGTATTTGGTCACCTACAAACAATCAAGATTTCTGGCTCTCACAGACCTGTAACTTCTTCTTTAAGAGTCTCCTCTTTCCTCCACTCATGACCTGTAGTAATGGCACCTGTTTAAACTTGTTATCAGTATAAAAAAGACACCTGTGCACACCCTCAAACAGTCAGACTCCAAACTCCACTAGGGTGAAGACCAAAGAGGTGTCAAAGGACACCAGAAACAAAATTGTAGCCCTGGACCAGGCTGGGAAGACTGAATCTGCAATAGGCAACCAGCTTGGAGTGAAGAAATCAACTGTGGGAGCAATAATTAGAAAATGGAAGACATACAAGACCACTGATAATCTCCCTCGATCTGGGGCTCCACGCAAAATCTCACCCCGTGGGGTCAAAATGATCACAAGAACAGTGAGCAAAAATCCCAGAACCACGCGGGGGGACCTATTGAATGAACTGCAGAGAGCTGGAACCAATGTAACAAAGCCTACCATCAGTAACACACTACGCTGCCAGGGACTCACTTGTCCCACTGCTTAAGCCAGTACATGTCCGGGCCCGTCTGAAGTTTGCTAGAGAGCATTTGGATCAACCAGAAGAGTATTGGGAGAATGTCCTATGGTCTGATGAAACCAAAGTAGAACTGTTTGGTAGAAACACAACTTGTTGTGTTTGGAGGAAAAAGAATACTGAGTTGCATCCATCAAACACCATACCTACTGTAAAGCATAGGGGTGGAAACATCATGCTTTGGGGCTGTTTCTCTGCAAAGGGGCCAGGACGACTGATCTGGGTACATGAAAGAATGAATGGGGCCATGTATCGTGAGATTTTGAGTGCAAACCTCCTTCCATCAGCAAGGGCATTGAAGATGAAACATGGCTGGGTCTTTCAACATGACAATGATCCAAAGCACACCGCCAGGGCAACAAAGGAGTGGCTTCGTAAGAAGCATTTCAAGGTCCTGGAGTGGCCTAGCCAGTCTCCAGATCTCAACCCTATACAGGGCCGATTCTAGGTTCTATGCTGCCTGAGGCGAAAATTGAAACTGCGCCCCTTCCCCCGCAAACACAACTATATACCAGCAGTGAACATTGCATATATAACTACATACCAACAGTGCATACAGAACTATATAACAGAAGTGCATACACTAAGGGTATGTTCACACTGAGTAAAACAGGTGGAATTCCGCGGTGGAACTCTCCGCCGCAGGATCCCGCCTGTCTCACTGTCCCATAGCCCGTCTATGGGAGAGCGTGCGCTCCTCCGCAGCCGCCGCTCTCCGCTCGAAGAAGTAACATGATACTGCAGCGGCGGCTGCAGAGGAGCATGTATAAGTGCCAGTCTTAATGGTGGTGACATATGGGGAGCCAAGTGTTAGAGACCCCCAAATAGTATAGGCCTCAGACGGCCTAATACTGCCAGCTTCAGACACTCAATAATACTGTTAGCCTCAGAGACCACCTTACCCATATCATCATACTACTCCCCCCTTCATCCTCCTTCCCCCTCCACCATCATACTACTCCCCCTTCATCCTCCTCCCCCCTTCATCCTCCTGCCCTATCATCATACTACTACCCCCACCTTTATCCTCCAGACCCTCCATCATCATACTACGACCCACTTTATCATCCTCCTGCCCTTCCATCATCATAGTACTACCCCTCTCATCCTCCTGCCCATCCATCATTATAGTACTACCCCCCTCATCCTCCTTTCCTTCCATCATCAAACTACAACCCCTCTCATCCTCCTTCCTCCTCCATCCTCATAGTACAACCCCTCTCATCCTCCTGCCCTTCCATCATTATAGTACTACCCCTCTCATCCTCCTGTCCTTCCATCATCAAACTACAACCCCTCTCATCCTCCTTCCTCCTCCATCCTCATAGTACAACCCCTCTCATCCTCCTGTCCCTCCATCATCATACTACTACCCCTCTCATCCTCCTGTCCCTCCATCATCATACTACTACCCCTCTCATCCTCCTGTCCCTCCATCATCATACTACTACCCCTCTCATCCTCCTGCCCTTCCATCATCATACTACCACCCCTCTCATCCTCCTGCCCATCCATCATTATACTACTACCCCTCTCATCCTCCTGTCCCTCCATCATCATACTACTACGCCTCTCATCCTCCTGCCCTTCCATCATCATACTACTACCCCTCTCATCCTCCTGCCCATCCATCATTATACTACTACCCCTCTCATCCTCCTGTCCCTCCATCATCATACTACTACCCCCTCATCCTCCTGCCCTTTCATCATCATACTACTACCCCTCTCATCCTTCTGCCCTTTCATCATCATACTACTACCCCTCTCATCCTTCTGCCCTTTCATCATCATACTACTTCTCCCTTCATCCTCCTCCTGCCCTTTCATCATCATACTACTACCCCTCTCATCCTTCTGCCCTTTCATCATCATAGTATAACCCCCCTCATCCTCCTGCCCTTCCATCATCATAGTACTACCCCTCTCATCCTTCTGCCCTTTCATCATCATACTACTACCCCTCTCATCCTTCTGCCCTTTCATCATCATAGTATAACCCCTCTCATCCTTCTGCCCTTTCATCATCATACTACTTCTCCCTTCATCCTCCTCCTGTGCCTTTATCATCATACCACTAGCCCCTTCATCTGTATTTAAAACAAAAAAAGCCATACTCACCTCACCAGTATGGACCCTCTAGTCTTCCAGGGACTCCTCTCCCGCTCTGCATGGATGACATCACTCGCGCTCGGCAGGGGGCGGGGCTTCCCGCGGCAGGGGGCGGAGCTTCCCGGGACATGGTTTTGCCGGGGCTGTCTCGTCAGAATCAGGACAGTCCCGGCAAAACCTGAGGGCCCCCACCTGCTCCCCTCCTCACCATCCACCGCTTCTCCTTTCCCTCTGTGACAGGAGAAGACGCCACACAGGCCCCTCCCCCAGGCCAGGTCACAGCGCCATACACGCTCTCTGTTGTACAGCATTGTGACCTGGCCTGGGGGAGGGGCCTATCACCCAGCGGATGCCGTACAGGGGAGAGGATTACAGTGTGAGTGGGGGCGTCTTCTCCTGTCACCGAGGGCCCCGAGTCTGACGGCAGTGCATCCCTAGAAGCTGCAGAGCCGAAGCTTCTAGGGATGCGGAAAGGGGGACACCTGAGCGGGCGGCGGGATTCAGATGACAGGGCAGAAGTTGCCGCCCCTAAAGGGACCCCAGAATGTGCCGCCTGAGGCGGAATACTCATTCCGCCTCATGGCAGAAGCGGCCCTGACCCTATAGAAAACCTTTGGAGGGAGTTGAAAGTCTGTGTTGCCAAGCGACAGCCCCAAAACATCACTGCTCTAGAGGAGATCTGCATGGAGGAATGGGCCAACATACCAATAACAGTGTGTGCCAACCTTGTGAAAACTTACAGAAAACGTTTGACCTCTGTCATTGCCAACAAAGGATATAAAACAAAGTATTAAGATGAAATTTTGTTACTGACCAAATACTTATTTTCCACCATAATTTGCAAATAAATTCTTACAAAATCAGACAATGTGATTTTCTGGATTTGTTTTCTTATTTTGTCTCCCATAGTTGAGGTCTACATATGGTGTCAATTACAGGCCTCTCATCTTTTTAAGTGGTGGAACTTGCACTATTGGTGACTGACTAAATACTTTTTTTCCCCACTGTATTTACTATAGAGCCGAAGTAGTTTTACGTATTATGTTACAAAACACCTTCTCTTAATAGGTCTTTACAAAAAAAAGTGTGTGTTAAAGCTCTTGTTATTGGTAAAATTTATTGAAGTAATAGTTTAACATCTGATATCGGGTTTGATGGTCTTATATCAGGTATTTTCCTTCTCTCCTGAGCCGACATCTAGGCTGATATATGACCACATCCAAGGTCAAAGGAAGGCTGATAAGAAACATGTCTGAGAATTACTTCTCCCATTGAAAGACATCAGCAGATGTAAAAAAAAAACATTTTTATTTTTATTTTTTTTATAAAGACCTATGGAGTTTTGTACCATAAGTATAAAGCAAGAATGAAAAAAAAAAAAGTGTTTCAAAGTTTATAGCAAATGTTTTGTACCATGAGTATAAAGCAAGAATGAAAAAAAAAAAAAGGTTTTCAAAGTAGCCTTTAAGCTAATGTGAAACCTTACCTGTAACTTCCTGACGGGTTTTTACATCTCGAACAGGATTATTAAGGCTTTGTCCAATATTGTTCTCGGTGCATAACTCTATCAGATATGGAGAGTTGGCTTCAAGTCCCTTCAGCTGATACTGAGTAATTGTAATATTTCTGATTTTTATGTCATGGTTATATTCTGTGTCTCCAAATATCTTATATCGGATGATAACAGTAGAAATCGAGTGTCCCTCCTCAATTGCCCAGGTGACAATCACAGAGGAATCCGTGATATTAAGCACTTTGATGTGTGCGGGTGGTGGTGGAACGTCTGTAATTGGATGAATAAAACATTAAATACAATATCCTAAATTTGTTAGATATGACCATAAACGTAAAGGGAGTGCTTAACTAAATACATAGGGGGAGATTTATTAAACATGGTGTAAAGTAAAACTGGCTCAGTTGCCCCTAGCAACCAATCAGATTCTTCATTCCTCACAGACTCTTTGGAAAATGAAAGGTGGAATCTGATTGGTTGCTAGGGGCAACTGAGCCAGTTTCACTTTGAACCATGTTTAATAAATCTCCCCCATAGTCCATAGACAAAATTTTTGCACCACTGGAGATTTGTGTGTATTTACCTAAAAATGTGGAACAATCTGCAACCAAATTATTAGTAAAAAGAATTGTCAAATTTTAACAATACTTAATTTTAACAATGTATTCTGCTCCAACTATATTTTCTGTTGTCATTTTTACTTACGGTTGCTGTATGTCCATGCAAATATTGGCTCACTCCATTCTCCCTGTGACTTGGTGTTCACCCTCACTTTGCACTGGTATAATGTCTTTGGCTTGAGTTTATCTATAATAATTCCAGTGCCATTTCCTGGAGTTGTTTTGTAAATTGCTGTATCAATGGTGTTTGGACTGCAGCATTCTGCTTCATACACATGTTCTTCCCCAGAGTCTTCCTCATTTGGCAACCAAGTTAGATTTAGAGATGTCTGACTTCTTGGTGTTAGGGTGATAACCTTTGGGGGAGGAAGGCCTAGAAAAAGACACAAGCAATATTGCTTAATGGTTAATACTGATAGTACCAAGCAGTGGATATATATATTATAACATTAGACTCTGTTTATTAGAGTCAAGGTTTCTTTTTCTAATTGTTCCTTGACAGCTTCTATAGATCAATGCATCTTCAAATTCCAAAACCCCCCATTTTTGGGCTCTGTTGGTGTACTGCTATTTGTGACAAAAAAAAAAAAAAAAAAAACACTGCAAACTGTGCCATTTGTAACAGAAAAGTTAACTGAACAACTGAAATCTCAATTGAAACCCAAGAAAAATGTCAGCCAAAGGACTTGATTAAGAAATACTAAAGTCTGGACAAAGTTTTGCATAAAGCATGTCCTGGCCACCTATAGCATCATATTCCCCTGAGCCATTGCCTCTCTCGCATCCTCTGTGCACACTGGAGAAGGTAGGAAGACTCAAGTGTCTTTTACTAGACTGTACTGACATAAGATAAAAGGCATCAGAACAGTCTATATATATAATACGGACTATTTTTCCCCTCTGTAAACCTGTAATTTACATATAAGGCTCTGTTTTCCTTATGCGCTCCACTTTTGTATCAATACCCACAAACAATAGTTATTATGACAGAAAACTATAGTGGCAGTCTATATGCTGTTCTTAGTTTTCCATAGAAAGTGTTGCGCGTGCATGAGCGTGCGTGCGTATGGCCTACTATAGTCATTCTCAGTAGTGTTCTCCTCACACTTTGCATAGAAATCATATAGAGTATTAAAAGGTGGCTACCCTCCAGCCATATGAAGAAACCCAGAGCCTTCCTGACATAATAAACTTGTTTAGTTTTAGATTATATATGGTTCCTGCTTTACCCATATTGCAATACTGATAACATTGTCAGAGTATATCAATCTTGGCTTGTTGTTTTATCATTTGTAAGTTCTATAGAACAGCAATAGTCTTAGGTTATTTCAACACAGGGATGAAGATACATAGACCAGGGAATTTAAGGTTGTTGGTTTGTAAGATTGCATCCCAGCCAGGATGTAAGTGGCAACAGAAAGGGAGTTAGCAATGGGCAAAGAAAATTAAGCTTCATTTCGCCTTTACCAAGCTCTACAAACCTAATTTGGGAAAACTCCTTTGAGAAATCCCCTAAAAAGTGACAGTACAAGCACAGAATTCTCAGGAATGGCACTTGCAAAGAAAGGTCATGACTAGTCCATTATTACCAAATGCTTCTGTGGTGAAGATACTTTCCGGACCAGGATGTCCCACTCCTCCTTCTCCTTTGCGTCCTAACTGAACACAAACCTTGTATTCGGTTTTTGGCTCCAGGTTTTCAAGTTTTACAATTTTAGAATTTACAGGTACTGTAAATAAAATTGAGGAGAATCATTTGTCTAATAATGCTTTCTTTTTATCATAAACTGTTAAAAATATAAATTGCATAAACAATTAAAAAAAATATTAAAGTGGCGGAATAATATGTTGTGAGAATGACCTTGAACTGGTTTAAAGGATTGCGGTGCTAACCGAACAGTGCAGCAGCTGGTGGACTAACTCCAACATATGACATACATGAACATCCACATTTAGAAGAGGTTAGTTTCATTTGGAATGTCACTTTATAGCAGGGATTGGGAACCTTCGGCCCTCCAGCTGTTGCAAAACTACAATTCCCATCATGCCTGGACAGCCAAAGCTGTCCAGGCATGATGGGAACTGTAGTTTTGCAACAGAGGGAGGGCTGAAGGTTCCCCATCCCTGCTTTATAGGCTATGAATTTTATTTTTCTTCAAACTATTTTTCTTTAAAACAGTAAAAAAAATTAGGCCACATAATTTCTTACCAATTACGCTGACCCATCCAGTTGACTTCTTTGAGGGTTTAAACAATACAGTTGTAGTTACAATGGGACCATCTCCTCCATAGGAGTCAGCATTAACATGTATGTGAAGATAGTTGGGCCCACTTTTATTTAATATTGGGCCATATTTAGGATATGGAGCAACTGAACAAGAAAAGTAGAGAAATTATAATCTTATTTAACACTAAAACCAAGATTTATTTATTATTTATTTGTTTTACCCAGGCTAAGTTACTACACAGTAAATATTTTAAATTGAAGTAATTTAAAAAAAAAAACCTTTGTGGCAGCAATTGATTTGAAAACAATGTTTTGTTTTTACAATCTGTGCACATAGTGACATTTTTTCTATATACTTTACTATGGCACATTATTACATTTAAAATACAGTCGTACTTTGCTTTTATTTAAATGTGTATGTGAAAATAGCCTTTATGGTGTAAAGTGCAGTAATGATGACCAGAAGTGTACTCCTGCTTCTAAAAAAACAATTAAGTAGAATTACCATGATTCCAAGAAATTATTGTCTCCCTCCATCTCCACCGGCCAGCCTCCCACCCCTACTAGAAATTACTATCTTTCTCATTCACGTTTCACTCTAGGTAAGCAGGCCAGCATTTATACCCCTCACCGGGGCAGCCCTCTACAGATCTCTGTGGTCACCCAGCACAGTCAGGTCCCTGCTGGGGATGATTCCCTCTCAAAAGGGGTCCAAAGAAAGGTTAGTACAGTTAGTGCATACTTTATATATACTAGACCCTGCACGTCATTGTCCAACCCTTATTTCATCCATATGAAAGGAGAAAAAAAAAAAAAACCCTCTACACCAATTTACCTAATTTAATTTTTTCCCTCTCTATTACTTCTTTATGGAGTCCCTTCCTCCTTTGCCCCCTTCCCTCTTCTGGATTTAAGTTTTCTCCTTTTATTGTGTTTTTATAGATACAAAGGAAGTATATAGGAAGTGCAATTTTTTTATTTTTAAATTAATTGGTGACACAAAGTTATTTATAAATCACTTTTATTTAGAATACTGAAGCCTTCCAGTACTTATCAGCTGCTGTATGTCCTGCAGGAAGTTGTGTAGTCTTTTTCTTCAGACACGGTTATCATTGATGCCACCTCTGTCTGGGTCAGGAACTGTCTAAAGCAGGAGCAAATCTCCAGAGCAAACCCCTTACACAAACAGGTGGTTGCAGAGAGCACTGTGTCTTACTAAAAAGACTATAAAACTTCCTGCAGGACATAAAGCAGCAGATAGATACTGGAGGGGTTTATTATTATTATTATTATTATTATTATTATTATTGCAATTAATAATAATAATAAATAAATATATATATAAATAAATAAAATGATAAAAAGTGATGAGCATTAACACACAGCAGGCAATCAGAAACTGCACTTTCAGTGTGATTTCTGTAGCTAGAGCCATTGAAGAAACTATGGTGACTGCAAGGTTACATGACCTTGACTGCACTGGTGACAGCGGGAGTCTGAAAACTACAGATGAGCTGCAGCAGAGGAAAATAGAGCTTTCCTGATACTTCCTCACACCTCCTGCATAACCTGTATTCATAGGAGCTTTGGGGATGGGAATGGGGAATGTGTTGGAAAAATGGGAAGGGATTCAATATGACTGCCTGAGGCAAAAGTTTGGGTAAAATTTTGATGGAAAAGTTTAGTAAATGCTGCTGCTGCTAATGAGGGACGAGTAAGAAGAGAGGGAGAATTAGAGGAACAAAAAAAATGCAAAAATCACCACCACAAAATGTAGGTAAACACTATGGAAATAGAGATAAGTCTTACATGATTCCTACCTTTCACATAGATGTGCACATGCTGCTCATCTGTCCCTGCTAGGGTCTTCACACTGTATATCCACCAACCTGAAAATCTAGGTATGATCTTTCCCACTGAAAACTGGGCAACTGTCTGCTGATCGATTTCAGTGGTTGACACAGCCTATAGAACACATACATATTAGTCAGTTTAATGACTGGATTTAATGGAAGTGATACAAAGAAATGCATACAAATCATGACAGACAATCTTTGTAATGGGTATAAAGTAGAGATGAGCGAACCTGGAGCATGCTCGAGTCCATCCGAACCCGAACTTTCGGCATTTGATTAGCGGTGGCTGCTGATGTTGGATAAAGCCCTAAGGCTATGTGGAAATCATGGATATAGTCATTGGCTGTATCCATGTTTTCCAGACAACCTTAGAGCTTTATCCAAGTTCAGCAGCCACCGCTAATCAAATGCCAAACGTTCGGGTTCGGATGGACTCAAACCCGAACCGGGTTCGCTCATCTCTAGTATAAAGTGGAAAATGGAGCAAGAATTTGTCTGCCTCGTTTTTTAAGCTTCATGTAGATTAATTAGTCCCAAATATACACAAAAAGACTCTCCTTTACGCAAAACTTTCTTGTGCTGGGCTAGATGAGTTAATGATTTTTCTTATCTGTTCACAAATTTTTTATTTTAACTCAAAATGACGGTCGTATTTAGCTTTTATTTTACTGTGTGTGAACTTAGCTTATAGTTTATACCTACATTTGCATGGTTTCTTTCCACAATCCAAAAACAAACTTTCTCTTAAACCACTGCATGCATGTCTACAATAAGGAAATCAGTCATGTGAGCAATTACAATCCTTGTACAGTGTTGCATAATGTGTTGTGTTGAATGTATTGTTTTTTTTTTTCCACTCTGGGGGTCATTTGTGAGAAATTTACCCCTAAATGTAAATTTAGCGGTTTGTATCTCCTGTATAGTTTGAATTTAAGACTTGCAGGGCCTCTGATAGGATCTAACTAATAGGTCTTGTTATAGGTACCTGTTGTTATAACTTTAAAATCTAAATAAGCAAGAGTTGTGATATAAAGCAAGTTAACAATTTACTTTTTTTTTTTTTTTTTGTTATCATGCTGTAAAACAAAGCTATACTTACTTGTATCCAGGTCCAGTTTCCTGAAGGCAGCTTTTTAGTCTTGTGCTGGTTGAAAAAAAAGAGACTAAACACATGAAGTCTGGCCAGTACAGAGTTATGGCTCAGTGCGTTCATCAATCACATGACTGCCTTCTCTGTCAGCGCAGATGACCTAGACTTCTTGTGTTTAGTCTCTTTTAAAACCAGCACAAGACTAAAAAGCTGCCTTTAGTCAATATTGGTTATGGCTGTGTTACCTTTCTCATATTAGACCACTGGTTGGTAATACTTTGTTTTCTAATACCCTTGTTAAATGGGTTTTCATATTAAAAAAAATATTAAAACATAATATGTTGGTGCAATATGAATTTAAAATGGGGCTTTTCCTTGCATTATGACCTTGAGGAAGAGATTAATGACTTTTAATCATAGATACTGTATTGCCTACTAAAAAGAATAGTCCTTTAAAATCTAGCATTTTTCTTACCAGTATATAGTTGCTAAAATAAGTTTTATCCTCTGCCGCTAATGTTTTTTTTGCAAATATTAAAGTAAAAGAAATTCTTAAGAAAACAACCTTAAACATGGTGCCATCTTCTTTAAAAAGAAGAAACTCCTGCGCAGAGGGTTTTGGATAGCCGCTGACCCTACAGGTTGGCTTAAAGTCATTTCCTGCGTTCAGTTCTAATGTTGTTTCCATCTCTTGTAACTGTGGTGGGATGTATGGGTTACCTGCAATGTAACATTCACTTATCAACATGTAGCATTGATTGAGGCCAATAAGTTCCTACTAAAAAGAAAATAAATGCTGTCACTTATATGAAGCCACCATATTGGATATCGCCTCCTCTTCTATGTTGTACAGTCTAGGACTGAAGGTCATATCAAACATTTATTATTGTATGGAAGCTTATTCGAGGCATACATTGAATACATTGGAACTATATTTATAGCAATATCCTATTTATGTCTTTATGATTTGTTACCTTGGCAATGTGACATCATATGTGAGCGACTATTTCTTGTCTATTTATGATGGTGCGTTAATGACCGACTGTTCAGAACATTGTGGCTCGTGCTGGAGCCACAATTTCATAGCGCCAGTGGTACTGAGTGGAGTGCCAACCGTTACCTTCTTCTTCGTTCTTACTAAGACATAGGATGTGTCTGTTGCAATGACTTGGATTACAATTGCTGAAATAAGTTTTGGCTAGTTATGTTGGACTACTGAACATGATACTAAGGCCAAATCTGTTCTAGAGAACTTTTGAAAGTGTTCTCACAATCAATAAAGGGAGAAGTACCGGCGGAATTAATTTATTGAAAAATTCTTAAAGTTACATTCTAAGGCTATATTCACACAACGTCAGTTTAGTATTAATCACGGCCGTTGTTGCAGATTTGCAACAACGGTTGAGATTAAAACTAAACTTACATTGTACTCTACTGCAAGTAGAGAAAATCGCATAGTATCCCACATAGTTTACGCTCAGGCAGGGATTTCATCCAGCCGCACGAAAAACTGACCTGTCAGTTCACACAACAGAGCCTGCGTGCGGTGACCGGGTCACAGAATGGCCAGTGTCTTACGCCATGTGAACATGGCCTAACTGTAGATGCATGCAAAACATAAATGCATTGATGTAACTGTGCCCTCTCGCATATATATAACTATACAGTGTTACCTTGCTTTACCTTCGTTTTCACAGTGCAGCCCACGCCATCCTTGTGGACAAATACAGCCTTTGAACCTGTCACACGTCCCCCTTATGCACAGACATTTCAACTTGCAGTCAGGTCCATAGAAATCCTGCGGACAAGCTAAAAGAGAAGTACATTAAAGTGTACCTGTTGTTATAACTTTCATAATCTAAATCAACAGAAGATGTGAAATAAAGCAAGTTTGTAATATACATTAATTATTTTTTTTATTGTTATCATGCTGTAAAACAAAGCTGAACTTACCAGAAATCCAGGCCCAGTCTCCTGAAGGCAGATTTTCTGACTTGTGCTGGTTGTAAAAAAACAGACTAAACACAGGAATTCTGGCCAGTACAGAGAGTCACGGCTCAATATGTCCATCAATCACATTACCGCCTTCTCTCTGTGAGCGCTCAGATGGCCTGGGATACACAGGACTCCCTGTTTTCTGACAGTTTCCTGTTTTATTGAGAAAAAAACTGTCAGAAAACAGGAAGTGCCGTGTTTTCCATGATGACTAAAAAATAAATAATGAATGTAAATTGAAAACTTGCTTTATATCACATCTACTGTTGATTTAGATTTTAAAAGTTATAACGACAGGTACAATTTAAGCATTGTTATTTAATATAATTTAGGATTTTTTACTTGAATGGCTGTCCGCAGGATAGGCTATCAATATCTGCTTAGTGGATGGTGCCATAAGGCTGGGAGTAGCTTAGTACAGCTCAGCTCTCATTTACCTTAGTAACCTATCAAAGCCACTACACAATGAGCAGAGTTTCTGGCCTTGTTCAAAGTGTACATCTGGAAACAACAGCTCTGCATAACAGCTGATCAGCGGATGCTAGGGTTGGTAAGGATGAGCCATCAATTGCTGTGGATGTATAAGAAGTAGAAGAGAATATGCTATAGCCCCCAGCCATATGCTTTTGTGGAAGGGCGTTCTGGTGACTTACCATACTACTGCTAAAATGCTAATAGATAGAACAAAGGTTTATGTTTTTCAGTGTATTCATCTATTGTACCTTCATCACACATCAGTCCAGTCCAACCTGAGGCACAAGAGCAGCCATATGGGTCTATAAGGCAAAACATTTGAGACTTGCAGGTTTCTTTTTCTCCACAGGTCTCCTTGCAGGTTCTTCCAAATCTGTGTTCACCACATGCTAAGGAAAAGCATTGCACACGGTTAGCTTTATGTATGTATGGCAAGGATAAGAGTCTTTTTAACCCCTTAAAGACCAGGCCTAAAATGGCCTTAAGGACCGAGGCAAATTTTTTAATATGACCTGTGTCACTTTATTCATTAATAACTTGGGAGTGCTTTAACCTATCCGGCTAATTCTGAGATTGTTTTCTCATGACATATTGTACTTTACATTTCTGATAAATTGGAGTCAATACGTATAACGAATCTTTATGAAAAAAAGACAAAATAGTGTGAAATATTTTTTAAAAATTGCATTTTTCCAACTTTAAAAGTTTTCTGCTTGTACAGAAAATGGTTTTGCCACATAAATTATATATTAAATAGCATTAGCAATATGTCTACTTTATGTTGGCTACATTTATAAAACTATTTTTCAATTTATTCAGACAATAGGAAGCTTAAAACGTTAGCAGCAATTTTCCAAATTTTCAGTAAAATTTCAAAATCAGATATTTTTAGGGACCTGTTCAGGTCTAGGCTATGTTCACACTACGTATGTTTCCGTCCGTAGTGCGAACTGCGAATATTCGCCCGTAGTTTTGAGGTTAATGCGTACGCTGGAAAGTATACGATATACGGCTGCACAGTGCACACTACGTATGAGCTTACGACCGGATCGTATACGGCGCCGTGAAAAATGAACAAGACCATTGTTTGAGGACGGAAATGTTCCAACTCACGGCCGTGGATTTCCATGCGGTCCCGTACAAAGTACTTATTTCAGACAAATTGAACTTGATTTTTCGATCCGAAATGTTCTGTGTGGTTTACGGGGCTGGGCGAAGATTTCCAAGTAAATTACCTGCATCAGATCGCTTCGAAACAAGCTAGGGAAGCATAACTGTGCTACGGGCGTATGTTCGCGATTCGTACGCATCCGGCCGCATGTCTATTTTCCCCACGCCCGTACGAAATGCGGCCGGACTTGTACGCAGTGTGAACATAGCCTTAAAATGTATTTAAGGTGACTGCATGTTAGAAATCTCCACAAAGCACCCCATTTCAGAAACTAAACCCCCCAAACTCTGTAAAAGCACATCCAGAAACTGTTTTAACCCTTTAGGTGAGTCACAGAAATAAAAGCTATGTGTGTACAAAAATTGAAAATGTCAATTTTCTGTGCAGAAATTTTATTGTAATTCAATATCTTTCATAATTATAAACCTATTATTTATGCACCCCAATATTTATTGCCCCGTTTCTGCAGTTAATAGAAATACCCCATATGTGGCCCTATTGCGCTATTTGGCGCAACCACAAGCCTCAGATACAAAGGAGCGCCTAGTGAATTTCAATGGCTCCGTTATATTTGGTCATTTCTGACTGTACCACTTCAGGTTGGCAGAGGCTCTGGGGTACCAAAACATAAAAAACACCCCTAAAGGGACACCATTTCGAAAACTACACCCCTCAAGGAATGTAACAAGGGGTGCGGTGAGCATCTGGACCCCACAGGTGCTTCACAGATTTTCAGAACAATGTGCAAGAGAAAAGAAAAATTAATTTTTTACTCTGAAACCTTGTTCTAGCCTTCAATTTTTTTTTATTTTCACAAAGGGATAAAAGGAAAAAAAAATAAATAAATAAAGTCCCAAGCGGGCGCAGGACGAGCCTCCAAAGAGAAGGAGCGCCAATTGGCTTTTGGAAGCTGGATTTCACTGGAATGGATTTCAAGGGCCATGTCGCAATTACAAAGCCCTCGTGCTGCCAAGACACTGGAAACCCCCCACAAGTGACCCCATTCTGGAAACTAAACCCCTCAAGGAATCTAACAAGGGGTGCAGTGAGCATATGGGCCCCACTGGTGACAGGCACAAATGTGGAACAATGTGATGTGAAAGTAAACCGTCATCAAGGGGTCCACCCCTTATTAGATCCCTTGAGGGGTGCAGTTTCCAGAATAGGGTCACTTTTGGGGGGTTTACACTGTCTTGGCACACAGGGCCTTTGTAATTGCGACATGGCATTCACCATCCATTCTAGCCAAATGGCGCTCCTTCCCTTCGGAGGCTTACCTTGCACCCACATGTCGGTTTTTGTCCACATGTGGAGTATTTCCGTACTTGGGGGAAATTGCGCAACACATTTTGTGTTTTTTTTTTTATCTTTTAACCCCTTGTGAAAATGAAAAAAAAAAAAAGACTAGATTAAAGATTTAGGGTGAGATTTATCAAACTGGTGTAAAGTAAAACTGGTTCAGTTGCCCCTGGCAGCCAATCACATTCCACTTGTCATTCCTCACAGACTCTTTGAAAAATGAAAGGTGGAATCTGATTGGTTGCTAGGGGCAACTAAGACCGTTCTACTTTACACCAGTTTAATAAATCTCCCCCTTAGTGTAAAAATTTACATTTTTTTTACGCTAAATGTTGGTCTAGCCTTGATTTTTTTCATTTCCACAAGGGGTTAAAAGAGAAAATATATGCAAAACATGTAGGGTATTTTCCCCTTAGTACAAAAATACCCCACATGTGGACATAATGTGCCATATGGGCACAGGGTAAGCCACCAAAGGGACAGAGCGCCATTTAGAGACTGGAATGAAGGATGGAGGCTATGTCGCAAATCCAAAGCTCCTGTGCTGCCAAAAATGTTTTCACTTTCACAGCACTAATGTTGCTGTCATCAGGGGGCCATATCCCTGCTTCCCCCACTTGTTAGATTCCTTAAGGAGTGTAGTTTCCGGAATGGGGTCACTTGTGGGGGGTTTCCACTGTCCTGGCACAGAGGCCTGCAAATGCAACATGGCAAACCTCTGGGGGTATTAGGCTAATTATTAGTTTATAAGGTTGAAAAGGACAGGTGTCCATCAAATTCAACCTCTGTTGATCCAGAGGAAGGCAAAAAACCCTCGTGAGGAAGATAAAAGTACCCTCATCACTAGGAAAAAATTCCTTCCCATAATGGCAATCAAAATGATCCCTGGATCAACGTGACCCCTGAATTAGGAATAAGGGACAGAATTTAGAAAATTTAGAACTCCAATGATGTGTGGTACGTCTTGAAGCAATCCTTTATGCAGAGGACGGGCTGATCAGGACAGGTGTCACACTGGAAAATTGTGTCCTTTCTGATCCCCCTTTTGTGGCACACTCTGCCCTTCTTTTAGGATCTCCCCTTTTTTCCAGTGGAGGGTACTTCACCAGGAAAATGTTGTCCCTGTATGATATGGGGTTCTTCATATCCAGAAGCGCTGGGGCCCTCTCTGTGGCTGCCGAATATCAGGGCTTTTACTAATGCATCCTGGAATTCAAGGTATTTCCCCAGGTGACCGGGTACAGCTTCGGTAAAGCACAAAAGCATTGTACATCGCTGTTTGTAATAGATATATGGCCACCTTTTCATACCACATTCTGTTTTTTCTCGTGGCGTTATATGGATGAGGACTTGATCTGAGAGATCAACTCCTCCCATATACTGATTGTAGTCTAGAACACAATCAGGTTTGTTCACCACGTTTGTGGTACCACGTACAGTGACAGGGGTGACACTATTCCTGTGAATTGTGGTCAAAATAAGGACATCGCGTTTGTCCTTGCTCGCACCCCTTGTCATCAGTTGTCTAACCGGGTTACTTGGGAGGCCTCTTTGATTTTTACGGATCGTGCCGCAAACTACAGTAGCTCGGGCAGCGAGGGACCGAAACAAGGAGATGCTGGTATAAAAGTTATTAACGTACAGGTGGTAACCTTAATCCAGCAGTGGGAAGATCAGTTCCAAAATGATCTTCCCACTAACTCCGAGGATGGGGGGGCATTCTGGGGGTTGGTTTGGGTGTCCCTACCCTTATATACTCTAACTGGGTTCACACTACGTATATTTCAGTCAGTATTGTGGTCCTCATATTGCAACCAAAACCAGGAGTGGATTGAAAACACAGAAAGGTTCTGTTCACACAATGTTGAAATTGAGTGGATGGCCACCATATAACAGTAAACAATGGCCATTATTTCAATAAAACAGCCGTTGTTTTAAAATAACAGCAAATATTTGCCATTAAATGGTGGCCATCCACTCAATTTCAACATTGTGTGAACAGAGCCTTTCTGTTTTTTCAATCCACCCCTGGTTTTGGTTGCAATATGAGGACCACAATACTGACTGAAATATACGTAGTGTGAACCCAGCCTATAATCTGTAAGTGTACCCTGAGGTACTCTCACAGAGTTTGTATAATTTCACAAAATACCGCGATCTCTTATTGGCAAGGTACTGGCGGAAATGGAATCTTTCTTTAAAGCTCAGGAGGGACTCATCTACTAAGAGGTATTTCTCTGGGATATACATCTCAGTAAATTTGGCTGAGAAGTGCTCTATGACCGGCTGTACTTTGTACAGGCGGTCATACTAGGGATCACCTCGTGGGGGGCAACTTGCATTGTCGTTATAATGCAAGAATTTTAGAAGGGCTTTGAATCGAAACTGTGTCATAGCCCTTCTGTAAAGTGGGGTATAATATATAATATGCCCACTCGAGTAATGCCGAATTGTGTTTTTTTTTTACTAGGCCCATGTGCAGCAGGAGCCCCAAAAATGTTGTCATTTCGGCTGCATCAACAGGGGTCCACGCCATGGGCCTAGCAAAAGAAGAGGAGGGGTTCTGGTCAAGAAATTGGTGCGCGTACAAGTTTGTTTGCGCCACCATCAAATTTATAAGGTCATCAGAGAAAAAGAGCTTGAAAAATTCTAATTCTCTGAGACCTGTGGGGTTAATTTGGATTCCCGCCATTCCTACAAAGCCAGGAATCTAGGGCTGATAATTTTGGGGGTCTCGGGTCCAGATAGGGTCACCTGTCTAGGGGGCGGGGCGGGATGGGGTCACCTGTCTAGGGGGGCAGGGGGCAGAATGGGGTCACCTGTCTGGGGGGCAGGGGGCAGGATGGGATGACGTGTCTGGGGGGCAGCCCGGGGCGTCCTCCTTGGACGCCTAGGTGGATAGTCATCATCACTGGATGATAATGATGATGATGATAATGAAGATGAGGATGAGGATAAATGGAGGAAAGAAGGATCCTACCATTCACCCTCACTGGCAGTTTCTGTGTCGGAGCATATGCCTCCTCCGCCGAAAACACCCTGTGGGCCATTTTTATATGGGGATTGGTATATGGGGGGTATGTAACTGTGTAATGTAGTGTAGTGGTGTAGTGTAAAACTTTATTTTAAGTAATGCAATGTGTAATGTGGGCTAGTGTAGTGTAATGTATGTTTTATACGTGTTTTTAACAGTAAGGGGGGAAAAAAACCTATGCCAAAAAAGAAGTTGCTGATAAATGCTGCACTTATGCGCAGTACTTATCAGCAGACAGTGGCGGTAGGATATAGGAAAAAAAGGGGGTAAAAGGGGAGTAGCTGATCAGCACTCAGTGGCAGAAGAGCGCGAAAAAAAATAATTGGGGGGGGGGGAAGCTACCTGTTCAGCCCAAAGCCACTGATTAGTGTATTATATACACTAATCAGCCGCTAGGGGGCAGTACAACGTACCTAGACAAAGATAACCGAAGATGGACGAAAAAAGCCGAAGATAGACGACAGAAACTGACGGGAGCCAAAGATAGACGACGGAGAGAGAAGAGAACGCAGCGGGATCGCGGATCTTCACTTCGGACGCCAGGATCAGGTGAGTATGGTGCACTGCACACCACACACCCGAGATCAAAATTTGCGCAATCTCGTACAAAAACAAACTCAAATTGTGTAAAATGGAGCTTTTAAGATAACAATAAAAAGTGTTTAACAACAACAATAAATAAGGAACCTTTACATTGTTGCATTAAAACATAGTTAATATTGGGTTAAGTAAAGAAAGGATAATATGAGTGAATGTCAAATACCTACAAGAGTTGGTATATTTAATGTCCTATAGTTATTCCTACTTCATTTGTTCACCAAACTTTTTAGGGGGTCTACGGTTTAAATAGGTATTTTTTATAGAAATTATTCCATGGCTCCGATAGGTTAAGATATTTGTCATGTGTACCTAACTCCCAGCTGCAGAGCTCCTTGAGGCGAGCTATTTGCTGCACTTTTTTTAACCCATTCATGTATAGTGGGTGGGGATTCATCTCTTTAGTGAATTGGAATGAGCAGTTTTGCCGCTGATAATAGGAGAGTTGGTAGATGATTTTTGGCTGGAGTAAGCAGAGGTGAGGGTACCCATAGAAGAATGAGGGCTCAAGTGGGATATTGCTACCACAAATATGTAAAATATGTCTAATTTTATATTAGGTCTCCAGGAATTTAAAGCTTATGTAATAATACCTCACTATAGCACAAAAAATTAAAATGAGGTCATCTCCAATGTTTTCGCTGATTTTCTTGTCTGGGACCTGCGTGTTCCTATTTGTTACATGCTTTGTACTTGACTGACCTTTTCAATAAAAAACTTTGTTTGGAAAAAAAAAAATATATATGTCTAATGATTTCTGACCAATAGTTTTGGAGAGTTGGACAAGATAGACAAGTATGGGAAAGAGTCCCTAGAAGTGACTTAAATCTCCAACACTTCAGAATCTTTCATCTTTATGAATATTAATTTTCTTCAAGTAATAAGGTGTTCGGTACCATCTGGTTGTTAATTTGTAAGAGTTTTCTTGGATTTTGACTAGAGATGAGCGAACCGGGTTCGGGTTCGAGTCCATCCGAACCCGAACGTTCGGCATTTGATTAGCGGGGGCTTCTGAACTTGGATAAAGCTCAAAGGTTGTCTGGAAAACATGGATACAGCCAATGACTATATCCATGATTTCCACATAGCCTTAGGGCTTTATCCAACTTCAGCAGCCCCCGCTAATCAAATGCCGAAAGTTCGGGTTCGGATCGACTCAAGCATGCTCCAGGTTCGCTCATCTCTAATTTTGACACATATGGAGAAGCCATATGAGTTATTAAAAATTTGTGAGATTGTGGATTGGGAGAATGTCATGTTAAGTTCTTTCTCCCAGATTTCCTTTAATTCTAAACAATTATATTGTGGCGGGCACAGCTAATATAATAGTGGGGTAAATCGATATGCCCAGTAATAAGCTTCAACATAAGCGACTATATTAAAAAGTAGGGAAATGCATGAAAGGTAGAAAATCATCTTTATTCACATCATCAACAACACTAAGACTCTACAAAGTAAAGGCACAGGTCGGGTCTCCGTGGCCATAAAGAAGCATGAGACCATAATGCGCTTGACCCCCATTTTGATCCAACAGAGGTTGTGCGCATTACAATCTCATGCGTCTTTAGCACCATGGAAACCCAAACTTCCACCAGCAGCATGGAATTTGCTGCTGATCCAGCAGCTGCCCCTCGTGAAAGGTACACCTAATTTTGTACACCAGAATTTAGAGTATTGCAAGTTCTAAGGATAGGAATCTGCAGTCACACTCCTCTGGCAGTGGTTTATCTCAAAAGGACTGTGCAATCCTATATGCCTGACCCTCTCCTGTCTCTCTACTGACATCTACTGCAGGGGCGGGCTGAGCCAGGGGCAGGGTGGCCTATGCTTTAGGAGCACTAAAGGGCTACGGCCTGCTGCTGCTCTGCCTGTGAGCGTTCGTGGTGAACGGTCACAGTTAAATGCTTTGGCTGCATTGTGACTCACAAAGCCAGGCAGTCACTGGCCCCTCTAGGCCCTGCCATTCATTCTTGTCGCCGGAGGCAGCCTTATACCTCTGACCACAAGAGGCTGCTCCCTTCCGCCAGCTTTCCAGCGCACAAGTGACTCACTCATGCATCTACAGAGCTGGGAGCAAGACAAGACATTGAGGGACTGCGCTGGACCAGGTGATTATGTGTTTTATTTTTTTACACTACAGGAGAACAGGATGCCGGGCAGCAGGGGGCAGTGGATAATGTATGGGGGAGGGTTTACAGTGTGATAATGTATGGGGGGCTGCTACAGAGGGATACTGGGGGGGCTGCTACAGAAGGATAATGTATGGAGGGGGCTGCTACAGAGGGATACTGGGGGGTCTGCTACAGTGTGATAATGTATGGGGGGCTGCTACAGAGGGATACTGGGGGGCTGCTACAGAGGGATAATGTATGGGGGGCTGCTACAGAGGGATAATGTATGGAGGGGGCTGCTACAGAGGGATACTGAGGGGGCTGCTACAGAGTGATAATGTATGGGGGCTTCTACAGAGGGATACTAGGGGGGGCTGCTACAGAGGGATAATGTATGGGGGGGCTGCTACAGAGGCATAATGTAAGGGGAGGGTTTACAGTGAGATAATCTGTGGGGGGGGGGCTGCTACATAGGGAAAATGCAAGGGGGGGCTGCTACAAAGGGACACTGGGAGGGCTGCTACAGAAGGAAAATGTATGGGGGGCTGCCACAGAGGGATAATGTATGGGGGGGCTGCTACAGAGGGACACTGGGGGGGCTGCTACAGAGGAATAATGTACGGGGGGCTGCTACAGAGGCTTGGGGACCAGGTGGCGGTTAAAAAAAAAGGACCGCGCCACCGACATCCAAGGGCCTGCACCGATCCGTTAAGGTAGAAAATCCAAAGAGATATACCTGATGGTACATTTGCTTAAAAGTGACTTTTTTGACAGTGGATTGCCTCCATTCATGTGACATGCGGCCAATTGGATTAACATTTCATTAATATTAAACCAACATGACAGTGGATTTGCTTGGTATACCATATCCTTATATATACCATAAGTTTCAATGATCATAGAAATCAATGAACAATTCCGCTGTGGCTAATGCTCACCCATTTCACATGTCGTTCCCATGAAACCTGGAGGGCAAATACATTCCCCTGTGTCCTCATGACAAACACCACCATTCTGGCATTCAGGACAAATCTCGCTACACTGTGGTCCCCACTTCTGAGCGCCACATCCTGGAATATAATATGCATACAATTAATAATGTTATTAATAATAATAATAATAATTAAATTCTGACATGTAATCCTATTAAGGTATGTAGATTTTTTAGTTAAAATGGACCAGCTTATGTTTATATGACAGTACTATATATCTTGCTCTAAAGACCCGATCAGTTGTTTGCCTGCTCCTCCGCCAATCGCTGTCACTTTTACGATTATCGACCGCAGGAGCATTTTTAGTAATACTCCTGGTCGATAATCCGCCTGTGAAAAAGGCTCCTTACAGTTAGGGATGAGTTAAAGCGTAACTGTCATGTTTTTTTTTATTGCAGAAATCAGTAGTATAAGCGATTTTAAGAAACTCTGTAATAGGTTTAATCAGCCAAAAAAGCCTCTTTCTGTACTCAAGAAGCAATCTCCCAGCCTCCCCCCCCTGACTTCTTATCTGTGCATTATCAGACAAATCACGTCTTCATTACAGAGAAGCCAGTGAAGATGGGTTCTGCTCTCTCCATTGTAAGCCTATGAAGGGGGAGGGGCTGAGGGAGATGAGGGAGCAGAAAGAGGTGACATGAAGGTCAGCTGTTTGTAGACTCTCTGGGCACCTAAAACGCTAAATTCAGGTGTCATAAAGGTCAGTGCTTATCTATGAACTTACTGAGAGCAGATTGCAGGGTGTTGTGCAGAAATCCTCCGTGCTCAGTCACTCCTAACAGCCCCTCCCCTCTCCATAGCCACATAATGGACACAGAAATCCTGCTTCATTTGATGTGAGGGGGGAGGCTGGGAGATTGCTTTTTCACTACAGAAGGAAACTCTTTTAGTACATAAAACCTATTACAGAGTTTCTTAAAATCGCTTGTACTGTTGATATTTAATGTTTTTAGAAAAATGACCCTGAAATGACAGTTACGCTTTAAGTTCGGGTTTGTCCAAATCAAACCTAAAATGAAGGCACTAAAACAGCTAAACGATTGCAGGCATTTACCTGATTTTATGTCCTCCTTCTCCCGCAGCCCAAATCCCGCTCACTGACTGAGATGGGACAGCAGCGTGGCCATTTATTGGCCGAGCTGGCTCTCACTCTTGTCTTGAGAATGACAACCTGCTCAGCCAATCACTTTTCGCAGTGCTGTCCCATGTCAGTCAGACAGTAATTGGCTGAGCCGGAACAGCGCCATGGCCAGTGATTGGCTGAGTGGCCTTTTACTTTTGAGACAAGAGTAACAGCCTGCTCCGCCAATCACTGGCCACAGCACTGTCCAGTCTCAGTTAGTGATTGACTGAGCGAGATGAAGAAACTGGAGACCTGGAGGAGGACACCAGGAGAGGACAGGAACAAAGTTCAGAATGAATCTTGGTTCGGAAGATTCAGTTTGTTTATCTACACTAGTGCATGTATTTATGTAAGGCTAAAAGGGGAAAAATTAATTTCGCCATATCTTCTTAACATACAATCACATCACATTCATAGGCCACGCTCACACAATGTATTTTTTTTACAAGAAAGGCCATTGTTGGCCGCTGGGAACAAAATGTATTGCACAATGGCCACTGTTCCCCATGGAAATAATTGACTCGTCTATAATTTCCGGCTGGCAGACTGTGAACAACGGGTTCACAGTTTGTTCACACAATGTATGGCCATTCTCATGGCCGTACAGTGCACTGATTTCAACAACAATTTGAATTGCAAGCACACATTAATGTGCATGCAAGCCAAATAAAAGACAATGATGTTCATCTGCCGTATCAGCCAGGTAAACATGTCAAACAGTAGTCAACCTGGAAGCACATACATAAAATAAGGTAAATAGTTAAAACTTACGTCTGACAATTAATCGAGTTAAAGCAGTGTTAAAGTGGTTGCCTCCAATGTAACGTACTAAGTAGGTGCTTGCATCACTAGGCTGAACATTTGTTATGGAGTATTCCAAAAGAGAAGGCACTTCATGTTTGGGTACAGAGTGGAGGAAGGAATCTAAAATATAAAGGAAAGGGTTAACTAAATTACGGATAAACCCATGGATCGGTAAAATTTCGGATGTGTGTATAGGGCCATAGAAAGTGTATCCTTCATTGACACTTATAGCAAACGTACCATCAGGTACATCACTTTTTTTTTTACCTTAGCTGCTCAGCGTCAGCACAGGGATCCCAGTTCCCGTACACGACACTAGTCTTTTCCCGAGCACTGGCTCGGAGCAGTGAGGGTAGGCCCTCTGCATCCTAGTGGGACCATATCCCCTTTGACACACTGGGCGGGGGTGGGCAGTGCTCCGAATCGGGACGGTCCTTAAGAAAAACTAGTCAAAAACCCTTGGGCTGAAGCCCAGAGCACTAAAACTTTATTATTGCAGTTACCTCATCCCTATAAGGGTTGAGGTTACTGCAATAATAGGGGTTTAGTGCCCTGGGCTTTGGCCCAAGGGTTTTTGACTAATTGTGAATAGATGGGTACCCCTGACTACCTGAGAGATTTAGTGTGTTTGCTCCTCGGGAAAAGACCAGCACTGAGTGGCTAAGGTTAAAAATAAAATCAATGTACCTAATGGTACATTCACTTTAACTGCGACATCGAACAGTATATTTTTTGGTATTTTTCAGTCACAGGTACAGGTGAAAAGTAATTTGTACTCAGTTTCCAGATGACAGATACACTTTGAGGGCATGTTCACATGGCGTAAGAGACCGATTGTTCCGTGACCCGGCCAGTTTACGGAGCGACTGGTCTCTGCAAAGATCATCCCGCTCAGTACTGCAGTACCGGCGGATGATCTTTCCTGCCGCAGAGTCCTGATGGGGGCACATCCGTGCGCGCCCACATCAGAACTCCCCATAGCACACTATGAAGCAAGCGGCCGGAGCCGCTCACTTCATAGTGTGCACTGACATGTTTTCCTACGGCCGCTATTCATTGAATAGCGGCCACAGAAAACTGACATGTACTATGTGTATACGCACCGGCCGGGATCCCATAGACACCCGGCCATCATATTTTTTTGTATTTATATGGCCGTTGTTGCAAATTGCAACAACGTCCGTAAAAAAACGAAAAAATATGTTGTGTGAACATAGCCTAAAGAGTATCTGTCATAAAAAAAAAAAAAACACTCTTGACATGTTGGTTGTGTTCTGCGTGTGTAGACAGGTCAAAAAAATGTTTTCATGACAGTGGCCATTTAAGCTTAAAACCCGTTAATTTGAAATAAAATAAAATAAAAAATCACTGGAGTACCTGTTTATTGCTGCATGTGGTAGTACCCAATTTTCTATTTATTAAACTTTGCATGTATTGAATGCTTCAAGTGCTAAAAGTAAGTGTACCAGGAGACTGACTGACTCACTGTTTTTGTAGAATACAGCATCTTCATCCTTTGGAAACTTCTTCATAAAACTTAGTGTGACATTGTCTCCTCTACTTGCAGTGACAGTCAATGAGGTTGGGTTAAAAGAAGCTAGAAAATCAAAACATTAGTAAAACTGATAATGAAAATAGATAAGTACTTTAACATACTGTATGCATCAATGGTCATTGTCTACTCTTGGTCTGCGTTCACAGATACTGCATTTGTACCGGATTTCACACTGGGAGTCCCGCAGCAGAAATCCGCTGCGATATGCAGTACAGTTATGCCTTACAGCTTCTGGCGGACAGATGATTAGTAAAATACGATGTGGCTGCATTCAATCTACTGCAAGAATGCAGAACCAAAGGGCATAACTGTACTGCATATCGCAGCGGATTTTGCTGTGAGACTCGCAGCGTGAAATCCACTGTGAATGCGGTACGTGTGTGTGATCGCAGCCTTGAGGATTAACTCTAGAAATCCTTTTAACCCTTTGAGGACCAGGCCCAAAATGACCCAGTGGACCGCGCAAATTTTGATCATTGTGCTTTCGTTTTTCCCTCCTCCCCTTCTAAGAGCTCTTGCACTCTCAGTTTTCTATCTACAGGCCATGTGGGGGCTTGTTTTTTACAGGTATAGTTGTACTTGTAATGGGGTCTTTCATTTTACAATAACATGTATGATGGAATTCCAAATATATTATTTATGAAGATATAAATAGGTGAAATCGTAAAAAAGAATGCAATATGGTAACCTGTGTCTACGTAATGCACTATATGGTAAAAGCGACATGATACCATTATTCTATAGGTCAGCCCGATCACAACCATATGCAGGTTACACAGATTCTCTAATGTTATATATATTTTTTTATGAAATCCTTTTTTTTTGGCAATTAGTTAATAATATAATGGCCCTATTGTGACGCTTATAACGTTTTTATTTTTCACCTATGGGGCTGTATGGGGTGTTATTTTTTCCGCCATGATCTCTAGTTTTTATTAATACCATATTTGTGAAGATCGGACGTTTTGATCACTTTTTATGAATTTTTTTATATATATAATGTAACATAAAATGGGTAATCCGTGCACTTTTTTCCCTCTTTTCGTCTACGCCGTTCACCGTTCTCAATGACACTTGTAATACTTTAATAGATCGGACAATTACGCACGCTACGGTATATTATATGTTTATTTATTTATTTTTATATGTTTTATTTATATAATGGGAAAGGGGGGTGATTTCAACTTTTATTGGGGGAGGGGTTTTGGGGTTGTGTATTGGTGTTTTTAACTTTTTTTTTTTTACACATTTGAAGTCCCTTTGGGGGACTTTTACATTCACTACTTGGATTTCTACACTGATGATTGCTATGCCATAGGCATAGCATTGATCAGTGTTATCGGCGATCTGCTCATTGAGCCTGCCTGTGCAGGCTCAGTGCAGCAGATCGCCAATCGGACCACACGGAAAAAGGTGAGAGACCTCTGGCGGTCCGTTTTAACGATCGGGACCCCCGCAGTCACACTGCGGGGGTCCCGATCGGTAAGTGACAGGGACTCCCCCTGTCACTTATCCTTAAACGCTGCGGCCGTGCGCCGTTTAAGGGGTTAATGACACGCGGCAGCACGATCGCTACAGCGTGTCATTACCGGTGAGGTGCCGGCTGCTGATTGCAGCCGGCCCCCACCTGCTGTGAGGCGTGCTCCGCTCTGGAGCGCGCTTCATAGCCAGAGAAACACCCAGGACGTAGTTACATCCAGGGTCGTCTGGTGACAGACTTCCATGACGTAACTCTACGTCCTGGGTCGTCCAGTATACAGGTAAACACAATAGTTACCAGTTATATACTGTACACTCTTATTAGCAACAATCCATGAGAAGAGAAGAGAAGAGCAGCTAGAGAACTAACACCCTACCTGTGCCTATTCTTTCAGCTGTCAACTGTCCAGAGGTTACTTTGAAGTGTACCTCAGTGATAGAGCTATGCTTTCCAACCACGGTTCCCAGCAACACTAAGATCAATTTGACAACAAGGAAAGCAAACTGATGCTTAATCACACTGAGGTATCATAAGCCAAATTATAGCTTCCTGTCCTTGTCTCACTGCTAAGACCCACTAGGATAAGGGGATATAGCCAGAGGATGCAGCAGCAGTGTGATCCACTCCCTGGTCATCTGCTCTGTCCAGCTGGGGAGTAATTAGCATGGCTGCTGCAGTCTCTCCCTGGCCGTATCTCCTGATCACATAGCGGATCTCAGCAGTGAGACCCACTGTGATAATAACTTTTGAAATGGCAAAAGTTATTTTTCTTGACAAGTACTGTTTAAGCCTAAAGTGTAACTGTTGTTATAACTTTTCAAAATCTAAATCAACAGTAGATGTGATATAAAGCAAGTTTGCAATATACATTTATTATTTTTGTTGTTGTTATCATGATGTAAAACAAAGCTAAACTTATCAGAAATCCAGGTCCAGTCTCCAGAAGGCAGATTTTCTGGTGCTGGTTGAAAAAAAACAGACTAAACCCAGGAATTCCGGCCAGTACAGAGAGTCACGCCTTAATGTGTCCATCAATCACATGACTGCCTTCTCTCTGTAAGAACTCAGATGGCCTGGGATACACAGGACTTCCTGTTTTCTGACTGTTTCCTGATTTTTTTTAGAAAAAAAGTCAGAAAACAGGAAGGGCCGTGTTTTCCATAATAACTTAAAAAAAAAAAAAAAAAATTAAATTGCAAACTTGCTTTATATCACATCTACCTAGATTTTGAAGGTTATAACGACAGGGACACTCTAAGTATGGACACAGACTGTATTTATAAGACACTTCATTTAACATCACAACAGTTTCCCCTGCGGCATCTTACCATGCATACTGCAATCATACTACCATCTCACAAGTCAGAGTTTATTCACACCTGTACATTCACTTTAAAATATAAATATCAATTACTTTTGGACCTACAGGAAAATGAAGATGGAAACAGTTACCTTGTGCTGACATTTTTAACGTTCGTATTCTTGTCACTGTATCTTGTGATTTCCACTCGCAGTAATAGGCTCCAATGGCTTCATTATTCCTTTCTTTTTTCCAAAAGACTTTCTTTACTGATCTCCTTTGTTCATCCTGAATAACTTCCAGAGGATCCTGAAGTTTGTTTACTACAGCTTCAAAGTCTCTTGCAATTCCAATACTTTCTGGAGAACTCCATTGAGGGGCAATACAAGTCATGGAAGTTTCAGAATTTGGAATTAATGGAAGTGAATTCACTAAAATCAGGTCTCTTAAGGCTTCCACTCCACCTAAAAGATACAAAAGGTCATTGATTGAATGTCTAGGTCACAACGGTGCAGTGCTCATCTCCTCATCTTCTAGGAGCCATAACACTTTTATGTTTTTTACCTACAAAGCTGTTTGCGGGCTCATTTTTGCACCATGATCTATGTTTTAAATTGTTACTATATTGGTGTAAATGGGAATTTGTAAAACAAAATCTGATATATAAGGCTATGTTCACACAACACATTTTTTAGTATTTCTATGACTGTTGTTGCGGATTGCAACAACGCTGTAGTTAATACGAGAAAACACGCTGGCCGGGTGTCTATGGGATTCCATCCGGAGCGTATATACATAGTATACGCTCTGGCCGGGACCCCTAGCGGTGCCGCAAACAACTGAGTGAGTGAAGTGAGTGGCTGCACGTAGGGAGTTCTGATGCGCGCACGGATGCGCCCATATCAGAAATCTGAGGGCCGAAAAATCATCCAGCCAGTACTGCAGGATGATCTTTTCAGAGCCCGGCTGCTCCGTGACCTGGCCGGGTCACGGAACGGCCGGTCTCTTTCGCCAAGTGAACATGGCCTAATAAAACAAATCAGCAATCCTGGTGTTTTTTCCCCTATTTTTTGTTAACAAAATTCACCATGTGGGAAAAATATTATATTGTATTACATTGGACAATTTCACACACTACAATACCAAATATGTATTTTTTTTTATTTCATCTTTTATTGGGGAGGGGTTTTGTAATATTTTTTAAAATAGGGAACTTATATAAGCAATCTTTACATTGCTTATACTGATTAATGCTATTGCATAGCATTGATCTGTAAGCTTGGCGGTCTGCATGTAGAGTTTTCCTGAAGCAGACTCGAGATGCAGATTGATGTTCTGACAGGATAGAGGTAAGTACTATTGCTCAATCGGTCAGGGAAAATGATCAGGACCACACAGATCAGGGTTCTGATTAGTCAGTGACAGGTATCACTCCTGTCACTGAAACATTAAATGCCACAATTGCTATACGTCCTGGCATTTAGGGGTTCATGGTGGGCAGCAGCATGATCACTGCTGCCTGTTATTATGCCTAGCTCCTAAAACATTAATGTGTGTGGGGCCACTCACTGTGAAGCAGCACTACACATTAAAACTCCTCAATGCCAGGAACATATATATACATTGCTACTGCACGGGCCATCAGCAGTAGGAATGTTTATAAGCACATGGCTGATGTAAAGAGGTTAGCAGCAATCAGATAATGGCAGCAGGGCCCTCATTTTAAACAAATTTTGAGAAATCCATAGTGCAGTTGAAAATAAGAACGCCTGTATTATGTATTTACAAAGATATTTTCCTTCCTCCCCCCTTTATTTCTTATCTGTACATCACTATTGCAAAGCTGTCTACAGCCGAGTAAAGACTGGCTTACACTGCGCATACAAGTCTATGGAGGGGCAAGGGGGATGAGTGAGCAGGCAGAGAGGAGTCACAAGATACACTGTTCAGTACTGGTCTGGTAACTTCTGAAGGTTTGCTACAATGAGGTAGGATTGCAGGATCTCATTTTTGGTGTGTGTGTGTGTGTGTGTGTGTGTGTATAGTGTATAGAAGCCAGCACAGGGGCTAGTCTGTATCCACACTGCAACTGAGTCTAGGGAGAGCAAACACAGTGATGGAGTTTGCAGGAGGGTAAATAGGTCCCCCCTGTGTCTCAATATTGTAGATAGTAGTTAGTTCCCCCTGTTCCCCCCATCTAATAGTTAAATTCACTATGTGCCCCATTAATATTTGTTAGGTCCTCTGCGTCCCCATACAGTATTTGGTTGTTCGCAGTGCATTTATATAGCAGTTAGGTCATACTTCCTGTATATAGCAACCCCCCCCCCCCCGGGTTGTTGTCCTTCCCAATAGGCAGCATGCCCCATGTAGGTATCCTCCTTGTAAGTAGTACCCATGGTAGTTAGCCCCCTCTCAGTAAATTGTCGCTTTTCAATGTGCCAAATCATTTACATTGTGTAATTATTATTTCCTGCTGGTAGCAGGATACGCTGTTAAAATACTGCTGCCAGCATGTCCGTTCAGGGATGTCCCTAAGACGGAATTAATATAGTAGCACCAGGCACTGTGAGTGTATACAGACAATGGTATTGCCAGATTAATACCGTCCTCAGCGAGTCTCCGAACAGACATGCCAGCGGTAGGGTTTTAACAGCGTATTCTGCTTCCAGCAAGAACTGATTGTTACATTTCAACTGTAAGTGCTCATTAAGGGCATTCATTAAAAGGCTGACACCGGCCTGGTATTAATCCTTAACAGTGAATGCAATAAAAAAGAAAGAAAAAAAATAAACACACTAGAACTGCTGAGTTTGATCAAAAGGTCACATAATTCTAAGATGCTATGGCTTTCAAAATATAGCAATGCAAAAAAGAAATGTGTTTTTTTTTTCTAAATGATTTTTCATACAAAATTAGTAAGACAAGGCTCACATTGTGTTTTTTGCTTGACATTAGGATATGGGTGAGACCATTGCTTCCTTGCTTACTCTTGAAACAACTCCAGCAACAATAAGCACAGACTATGAAACGAAGGCTTAACCCTTTGAGGACCAGGCCCAAAATGACCCAGTGGACCGCGCAAATTTTGATCTTAGTGTTTCCGTTTTTCCCTCCTCCCCTTCTAAGAGCTCTAGCACTCTCAGTTTTCTATCTACAAGGCCATGTAATGGCTTATTTGTTACAGGAATAGTTGTACTGTGTAATGGCGTCATTCATTTTACCATAACATGTATGATGGAATTCCAAATATATTATTTATGAAGATATAAATAGGTGAAATCGTAAAAAAGAATGCAATATGGTAAGGTTTGGGGGGGTTCCTGTGTCTACGAAATACACTATATGGTAACAGCGACATGATACTATTATTCTATAGGTCAGCCCGAACACAACCATATGCAGGTTTACACAGATTCTCTAATGTTATATATGTATTTTTTTTATGAAATCCTTTTTTTTGGCAATTAAATATTAATAAAATGGGCCTATTGTGACGCTTATAACGGTTTTATTTTTTCACCTATGGGGCTGTATGGGGTGTCATTTTTTCCGCCATTATCTCTAGTTTTTATTAATACCATATTTGTGAAGATCGGACGTTTTGATCACTTTTTATTGATTTTTTTTTTTATATATAATGTAACATAAAATCGGTAATCTACGCACTTTTTCCCCTCTTTTCGTGTACGCCGTTTACCGATCACAATGACGCTTGTTATATTTTAATAGATTGGACAATTACGCACGCTACGGTATATTATATGTTTATCTATTTATTTATTTTTATATGTTTTATTTATATAATGGGAAAGGGGGGTGATTTCAACTTTTATTTGGGGAGGGGTTTTGGGGTAGTGTAATAGTGTTTTGAACTTTTTTTTTTTTTTACACATTTGAAGTCCCTTTGGGGGACTTGTACATACAGTACTTTGATTTGTACACTGACCATTGCTATGCCATAGGCATAGCATTGATCAGTGTTATCAGCGATCTGCTCATTGAGCCTGCCTGTGCAGGCTTAGTGTAGCAGATCGCCGATCGGACCGCACGGAGGAAGGTAAGAGACCTCCGGCGGTCCGTTTCAACGATCGAGACCCCCGCAGTCACACTTCTCCCCCCTGCTTCTCTCCTGTGCTTCTCTCCACCATACTTCTCCCCGCTGCTTCTCTCCTGTGCTTCTCTCCCCGTGCTTCTCTCCTGTGCTTCTCTCCACCAAACTTCTCTTCGCTGTTTCTCTCCCCCATCCCCATGTTTCTCTCCCCCCCTGCTTCTCTCCCCTGTTTCTCCGCCATCCCCAGGTTTCTCTCCCCCAATGTTTTCTCCTGTTTCACAGGGGCACCATAGTTTGGGGAACTTTCCCCGCGGCACACCCGACCATGTGTCGCAGCACACTAGTTGAAAATCACTGGTCTAGGGGTTAAAATACAATTTTTGGTGTTAAAATGGCCACAGTTTTATTTAAATCACAAGACTAAAACAATGACAGAAGTCAGGTGAACTGCTAGGCCAATAGGATTCACAGATACTATGTGATCCACAGCTGGCATAGAGCACCCGTCTAGACAGCAATAAAGGGGGCGGACATTCTAGCAGAGCCAGTACCCTTTAAGGCATCAATAACCCTACTGAAAATCCTCACTCTTGTGCTTAACCACCATTCCCCTGAATTATGTTACTTTTAGGGATGGCCACTTCCAAGGCTCAGCCTGTTCACCACCACGAGGTTTAACATTCGTTATAAGTTAAAATTAGTTCACCATAACATGCCCACAACTTCCACCTGACTCTTGAACCAACAAACAAAAGATGTGACAGTTAAAGGACAAGTGCCATGAAAAACTTTTTCCCAGTAAATGAAGCACATTACAAAGTAATATAACTCTGTAATGTGCTTCAATAACCTATCTGCCTCCCTTCCCTGTCTTTTTCCCCCTCCACCCCCCACCAGGAAGTGTCCTAACTCACACAGACCTAATGACTGTCGTCACTGTCACCAGGCAGCTCCTTCTTGTGAGGATGAGTCATCAGCAGGAGGGCTGCTCTAGGTCCTGTTACAGCAGTCTCCCCCTACTCAGTCCAAGTGATGGCTTGCAGTTGTTCAGCCAATGGGAGCTGAGCAAGCTGAGTCACCTGACAAGGCAGGGGAGGGGGGGGGCTGTTGTAACAGGAGAAGGAGCTGAGAGAAGAGCTTGGTGACGGTGACGACAGTCATTAGGTCTGTGTGAGTTTCTTACAATGTGATTGAAGCACATTACAGAGTTATATAACTTTGTAATGTGCTTCAATTACTGGGAAAAAGTTTTTCATGGCACTTGTCCTTTAATTAAAAAAAATAAAATAAATATATATATATATATATATATATATATATATATATATACACACACACACACACACAATTTTTTTTTTAAATCTTGGACACATTTTCACATTTAAACTAATGCTATGAATGTATAACTGAACTAAAAACTATGAAAATTGTGCAAGTAAAGCTAAACCTCAACTCAAAGAGCATCGTCCAGCACTCAGAAGAGAAAAAAAAAAACATGTGGCGGAAACCTCTAGGGATCCTAAGCTAAAGGATTACCCTTCCCTTGAGCATAGAGAGTTAATGTTAGACTGTAACTAATCAAGTGAAACTAAAATTTACATTGTCATCGCATATCTGGTACCATGCACAAACAGATAAGACTTACAACAATATTTGAATCAGTACTTTTGCAAAAAGAGAATCACTTATAAAGATTAAAAAAGGGGAGGGCAGGAGAGACAAGACAGGATGTTATATTTATTCCTTTACCCCACCCTCCTCATAGCAGTACACTAAGCATATACTCCTTCCTCTTAAAGCAGAACCACCTGCTCTTAACCCTTTAAAGATAGAGCCAATTTTTATTTTTGCACTTCCGTTTTTTTCCGCCTTGTGCTTAAAAGGCCATAGCAGTTGCATTTTTTCACCTAGAAATCCACATGAGCCCTTTTTTTTGCGTTACTAATTGTACTTTGCAATGGCAGGCTGAAGTACACTGCAAAACCAGAAAAAAAAATAAATGTGTGGTGAAATAGAAAAAAAAAAAGCATTTTGTTTATTTGGGGGGTATGTGTTTTTACGCTGTTCGCCCTGGGGTAAAGCTGACTTGTTATGCATGTTCCTCAAGTCATTACAATTACAACGATATGAAACATGTATAACTTTTATATTATGTGATGGCTTGTAAAAAATTCAAACCATGAATATGTTCCTTAAAATCGTTCCATTCCCAGGCTTATAGCGCTTTTATCCTTTGGTCTATGGGGCTGTGTGAGGTGTCATTTTTTGCGGCATGATGTGATCTTTCTATCGGTACCTTGATTGCACATATGCAACATTTTGATTGCTTTTTATTAAAATTTTTCTGGATTTGATGCAACCAAAAATGCGCAATTTTGCACTTTGGGATTTTTTTGCGCTTACACCGTTTACCGTGAGAGATCAGGAATGTAATAAATTAAATAAATTAATAGTTCAGGCGATTACGCACACGGCGATAACAAACATTACAATTAAGCAATTACAATTTCTGACATACCCAGAAGATGGATAAGTTATGGTGGTGGTCCAACCACAAAAAATTTTGCGCCTATCTTGAATGGAGCTGCAGCTTCATTCACACACTATGAGACTCCTCAAAATAGCCAAGTGTTGTAGTCTGCTATCTTTGTTAGACCTATTGAGTCTGGCAGTGCACATAACACAACTACACAAGCCACCAATCATTCGTAGTCTTAGGATAACATCTTGCTGCATCCAGAAGACCAAAATAGGCTGTGAAATCCAGCCAAAGATTGATGATTTTAGTGCCATGTTTGCCCAAGCATACACCTCCAAGCCAATAACTGCTTGAGGTTTATAGCGTGTGTGTCTCTAGGAGGACAAGTGAGACACAACGTATGGGACACTGAAATAGTATATCTGTGGAAGAATTGCAGTTCTCAGTTTGCTTCGGATTAAAGATTTAAGAGTACCTGTTATTAACAAAAACTTTTGATTTGTCAGAGAGACATATCAAAAGTTTTGATCCGCTGGGATCTGAGTTATCAGACCCTGACCAATCAGAAGAAGACTGGAGACGGGAGAAGTACTCACTTAGTGCTAGTTTATGGTCATATATGGGGAACTGCTGTAATTTGGGTTACTTATTCTCCTGTGTTTCTTGTAAAGATACGTAAATGGAATAATGAAATCTCAACTCTAATAAATTCTTCCTTGAGGGTTGACTCTAAAGAGGGGGGGGTTTCTAATGTTTTGGCACCTTAATTACTTTGCAAACACAATGGGGGAGATTTATCAAAGGGTGTAAAATTTAGACTGGTGCAAACTGCCCACAGCAACCAATCACAGCTCCTCTTTCCTTTCACCAGAACTGGAAGCTGAGCTGTGATTGGTTGCTGTGGGCAGTTTGCACCAGTCTAAATTTATCACCCTTTGATAAATCTCCCCCAATATGCACCTAAAAAATGCTAATAAAAATAAGGCCCCAAAATCCGCAGGATATTTGAAAAAAACAAAGTTAACAAAGTTCCTCTTAGGCAGGGAGATGGCTCTTAGGCAGGGAGATGGGAGGATAGTTAAGGAACCAGGAGAGATAGAAAATATAATGGTGCAATATTTTGCAGAATTGTATAGATCAGAAGGGGTGGTGCCAACAGAACAGATAACAGCGTTCTTGAACTCGCTAAAACTGCCTAAGATAGAGGAGGAAATGAGAGGGGATTTAGAACAGCCCTTTACGGTACAAGATTTAAAAACTGTGTTTAAGTCACTGCCAAATAATTCAGCGCCGGGGCTCGACGGAATTCCGTTTGAATTTTATAAAAAAATACGCCAGTGCATTAATTCCTGAAATAATGGAAGTTATTAATGAATCCTGTGCTTCCGGGCTCTTACCTCAGACTATGCTTGAAGCATCTATCATCGTGATACCAAAGAAAAATAAAGATCCGTTAGACATTTCAGCGTATCGCCCAATATCACTACTGAACTCGGACACTAAGATCCTCTCTAAATTAATTGCCAATAGAATTAAACAAAACATCACATCCATAGTTAGTACTGACCAGAATGGGTTTATTCCAGGTCGTTCCTCGTTCACAAATATAGAGCGAGTTTTTGCAAACATACAGGAGGAGATGGATGTTCCCCGTTCCATCCTGTTGATCGACGCAACTAAGGCGTTCGACAGGGTGGAATGGGGATATCTTTGGGAAGTGCTAAAAACGGTTGGTGTGGGTGATTCCCTCATTAAGTGGATAAAGCTACTGTATGATAGACCACGCGCTAGGCTGTTGATAAACGGGAAATTGTCCAGGGAATTTGAGCTGACGAGGGGCACCCGTCAAGGCTGCCCGTTGTCACCTCTCCTCTTTGCTCTGTACATGGAGCCGCTGGCGTGGTTGGTAAAAAACGATCATTTAGTCAACGGCTTTGGCATGAGAGGAAGGGAGGATAAAATTGTGTTATATGCGGACGATGTTTTGTTGTTTGTCCGGGACCCAGACAGGGGAGTACCTAGGATTATGGGCCAACTGAACTACTTTGGAAGTATGACAGGCTTTAAAATTAATTGGTCAAAATCCATTATTTTTCATCTTGGCTCACAGGGAGGGATGGAACAAGACTATGGGTTGAAGGGGGAGGTACGGGCCTTTGAATACTTAGGTATTAAAATAACTAAAGACCCAAAGGAGTATGTAGAATATAATATTAGACCGGTAGAGGCTAAGGTTAAAAGGAAGGCGGACATCTGGGTAAGACTACCGCTTTCCATGGCTGACAGAGCCGCCCTGGTAAAGATGGTGGTCTTCCCGCAAGTAGCGTACTATCTGATGGCGTCTCCTGTCTGGGTTCCGGATAAATATTTTAAAGAACTGGAAAGGATTATTAATGGACTAATTTGGGGGAATAAGAGACCCAGAACACGCTATAAGACCTTTGTGCCCTGTAAAGAGGATGGAGGCCTTGCCCTGCCTGACTTCAGGAGTTATTTCTATGCAATTTCTCTCCTACAAATTAGGAACTCAAATTCATTGGTGGGGAATCACATTTTAAAACACAGTAACACAAATGCAGGGTCAATAATGGAGCTTATGGAACTAGTCACAAAACTAACGGATTGTAATGTGAATAATTTAAAAATGAAACAATGGTGGAACGCTTGGAATAAAGTTAAACGGTTAATGCACATACAGACTAGTATTAAATTCACTCCACTGTGGGGTAATGATAAGTTTGGGGAAGGGAAACACTTGGACTGTACTCCCTGGGTGCGTAAGGGATTGAGATTAGTTACACACTTATTACAAGGGGGTCAGCTTATTTCACTGGATCAATAAAGTAGGGATTATGGTTTAACAAAAAAATTTGACTTTTTTTTATCATCAGCTTAGTCAAGCTGTGAGACACACTAGTAATAAGGAAATATTTAAGGTACAAAGCTATAAAATTATAGATAGGCTGGATAACTGCACGGGATCGAAGAAGGGCGAATTAAGGAAAATATATTATTGTTTGGTAACAGAAGCAGTAAAAGACTCTAGAAATATTAAAAAACATATGTGGGAGAGAGAGATAGGGATAATTAGTGACGAAGAATGGGACAACGTGTTAGAAAATACAACCCAAGGCTCCATAAATAAGAATTAATAATAGGTTACATTATCCGCCCAATATACTCCTCAAGATGGGATACTGGGATAACGATAGGTGCCCCAAGTGTAAGCAACGGGAAGCTTACTATATACATATGCTCTGGCAATGTAGTGTCTGTCAAGAATTTTGGCAGGTAATATTAAGTAAAATCACAGATAAATTGGAAATTGTTATTCCTCATAGTGCACTTTTTGTGATACTAGGGTGTACGTTGGATAGCAGGAAATTTTAATTTTTGGTAAGTAAATTACTCCTACTGGCTAAGTTAATGGTATTACGTAGTTGGATTTCCCCAAACCCTCCATCAGTTGAAGGATGGGTGCAATTAGTGAATAAAGTACATAATTATGAAAAAATCTATTCTGCTACTAGCAGTAAAGGTCAGAAATTGTATAAGGAAACTTGGGAGAAATGGTATAAGTAATAGGCTGTTGATTAATGTAATTAATGTGTTGATTAATTTTTTTTTTTTCCTCTCCACTCGACCTGGGGAGGGAGGGAGGGAGGGAAGAGGGAGCTGGGGGGGATATTAGGGGAAAAATAATAAGGAGAAAAAAAAAAGTTCCTAAACCCTACTGTAAATTCTTTGAGGGGTGCAGTGTTTAAATAGGGTAAATAGGGTAATAGGGTAAATAGGGAATTTTAATATACAGGCCTCTCAAACCCAAAAATGAAATCTTTTAAAATGTAAAATAAAGGTTTTCAAATGTAAAATAATGCACTTGGGGAGGAGGAATGTATCATTTCGGCAGTTCTGTGTTAGCAAAGACTTCAGAAGGGAAGGATTTAGGGGTAGTGATTATTGACAGCCTTAAAATTAGCCACCAGTACAACCAGGCAATAGGAAAAGCTAGACGTATGCTGGGCTGTATAGCAAGAGGTATTACCAGTAGGAAGAGGAAGATTGCGATCCTGCTGTATAGCGTTCTAATGAGACCACATCTGGAATAGTGTTGATCAAACTGTTAGAGAAAAGTTATGTTCAAGAACCGTTCGAGTTAGCGTTTGAACGCCTTTTTGCCAGCCAATCAGTGCAGAGCACATAGAAGTGTTAGAAACGTCATTGCTGAGGTGTAGGGTCTCATTGGCTGCTAAAATCACATGACCATCTCATATATACAGTAAGTCACTGTGCTGCGTTCTGGACGGCATTTTCTCCTCACTCATTGTGCTGTACAGACTGCTATCTTAGTGTTTCATTGTCTCCCTGCATCCTGGCATTTCGATTAGTCACTGTGCTTCGTTCTGGATGCCATTTTTTCCTCACGCACTGTGCTGTACAGACTGCTATCTCAGTGTATAATTGTCTCCCTGCATACTGGCATTTCGATTAGTCATTGTGCTGCATTCTGGACGCCATTTTCTCCTTGCTCACTGTGCTGTACAGACTGTTATCTCAGTGTATCATTTGTCTCCCTGCATGGTGGCATTTCGATTAGTCACTGTGCTGCGTTCTGGACGCCATTTTCTCTTCACTCACTGTGCTGTACAGACTGCTACCTCGGTGTTTCATTGTCTCCCTGCATGCTGGCATTTCGATTAGACAGAAAGGTAGTGAGATTAGTGAGATTACTGAGTTAGGTATTGAGATTAGAGAGATTAGTGGGTTGTTTATCAAGGTTAGGCTAGCATATTTGCAACAAGCATTTTCCTGTCCATAGACAGCATTGCTGTCACAGCAATACTTAGCTTTGGTATTGCAGGCTGGATATTGGATTTGCCAATTTATACATAGTACCCAAAAGTGTATTTTGGTCTGCTCACATCTGTTATACAGTAATTAAACGTACATCTCATTTGTGTACTTGCATTTTTTTAGTGATTACCACTTTTTTCCTATAAGATCAAAAAGGTCCTCTCTCCGCCAGCAAAAATACGAAATAGTAGACATCTCATTTGTGTATGTGCACTTGTTTAGTGATTACAGCTCTATTCCTATAAGCTGAAAATGTCCTCTGTCTGCCAGCAAAAATATGAAATAGTAGACATCTGTTATACAGTAATTAAACGTACATCTCATTTGTATACGTACATTTGTTTAGTCATTACAGTTCTATTCCTATAAGCTGAAAAACGTCCTCTGTCCGTCAGCTAAAATACGAAAAACTAGACATCTGTTATACAGTAATTAAACGTACATCTCATTTGTGTACGTGCATTTGTTTAGTGATTACAGCTCTAGTTCTATAAGTTAAAAAACATCCTCTGCCCGTCAGCAAAAATACGAAATACTAGACATCTGTTATACAGTAATTAAACGTACATCTCATTTGTGTACGTGCATTTGTTCAGTGATTACAGTGGTATTCCATTCAGCTGACATGTGTTCTTTGTCCGTCATAAAAAAAATACGGAATATCTCACAATATGGAATACTTCGAAGTGGGTGGTTAATTTTTTTCTGAGTGGGCAAAAAGGCCATTTAGGTCAGTCTGCATTGCAAAATATTTTTTTAAAATTAATCTGAACATGTTTGATTAATCATTCTTTGGTACAGAGGAGTTAATGGTCAAATTTTTCCTGAGTGGCTAAAAAGCCCATTTTGGTCAGTTTATATTGCTGAATCAATCTTTCGTACAGAGGAGTTCCCAAGTATTTTTCTCCCATAGACTATAATGGGATTTGATATTCGTTCGAATATACGAATATCGGGAGGATTATCAAATATTTCACTATTTGCTCATCTGTAGCAGTATTTTATCCCCCTTCTTTTTTCCCTTTCATTCTTAAAGCCAAATTTCAGGCTATACGTTGTTTCATGTTTCCAGTTTACTTTTCTGGATGATAATTACAGTTTCTCCTACTACATATAGGTGTCAAAATTAACTCAACATCCCCCTTTGACTTTAATGGGGTTCGAGCTATAGTCGAACTTTGAACCGAACTTTACTACTGTTCGAGGTGCGACTCGAACATTTTACTGTTCGATCATCACTAATCTGAAATACTGTGCACAGTTCTGGAGACTTCACCAAAAAAAAGGATATTGATAAAATAGAACAGGTCTGAAGACAAGTAACAAAATTTGTGGAGGGTGTCAGGCATAAAACTTATCAGGAAAGACTTATAGAAGTCCAGCGAAAAGCTATTTTAAAATATGTTATTGCCCAACAAAAGTTAAACAAATTATCAAAAGACACTTATTACGGGAAATGCACGTACAGTGTTTTTTTTCCCTGCACTTACTACTGCATAAAGTCAAACTTTTTACAAAAATTATGATGTCACGACACACTGTATAAGTCCCAGAAGTGTGGGCTGGGCTTTGTGGTGGCTGAAGCTAGGGCTATGGATGGCAGCAGGGGCGTAGCTAATGTCTCTTGGGCCCTGGTGCAAGAGGTCAACTTTGCCCCACCCTCCTTGATCAAGCGATGCTATTGGTATATATATATATATATATATATATATATATATTGTAGAAAGGCAGTAGGTGCTATTGTCGATGACAGGTATGTGTCACCAAGGTCGCTGGCCTCGGTGATATAAAAAACCCAATAGTTTGCACCTGTGACATTATGTTGCTGAGTGGTTTTTTTTTGGTAGTTCGGGTCCGGGTTTTTTATGGAGCGACCAAAGAGCTTGGGTGGGAAGGTCGCTCCCATACTCCAGCCCAGGTCTTACCAGCCCTTTAAAAAGCAGCTGGTTCAGAGCAGAGGTGGGTGTGGTGTGTTACTGAAGCAAAGTGTGGTGTGTTACTTAACCATAGTGTGAGCGCTATCAAAGCTGGAAGGCTAAGGAAGCATGTGGGATTTGCTGCATCTAAACGGTGAGACCGTGGCCTTTTGTTTATTTTTGGCTTACCTGAGAGAAAGGACTGTTTATCTTTTCCTTGAAGTGTTTTTTTTTTATTATGCTGAAGAAAAGCTATTTTTTTATTTGTAAGACTGCATTCACACAATAAAGTGTCTTTTGTTTGACTGGAACCCGTGCCCAAGGACTATCTTTGAGCTGAACCCCCACAATTGGTGCTTCGGATGCGGGCATAACCCACTCTTTTAAAAGGAGAAAGACTGCATGTCCTGGGTCAAGGCAGTGACAGGGTTAAAGGACCAGTCTGACAGCATGGAGGAGCTCCTTAAGCACCTGGTTAAGGCCAGTGCACAGCAGCAGCAAGCCCACTTGGAAACTGTGCAGGCTCAGCAAGAGACTAATAATCTCCTTATTAAACAGATGGCTGTCCTGGCTGAGTCGGTCAGAGCCAGGGAGACAGTAACCTCCCAAACACAAGGAGACATTGGCCGTGTAAGGAGAACGGTAAGGGAAGCCTTACAGAAAATGACGCCAGAGGATGACGTTGAGGCTTTTTTGACGGTGTTTGAGAGAGTAGCTGACCGTGAGAAACTACCTCCAGACCAGTGGGCTGAGGTTCTAGCCCCGTACCTTACTGGAGAGCCGCAGAAAGCCTATTATGACCTGACCCTGCAGGATGCTAAAGAATATACAAAACTCAAAGCGGAAATTTTGGCCCGACTGGGTGTGACCTTGGCAGTCCGGGCAGGAAGAGTGCACCGCTGGGCGTATGGCAAGGACAAGCCACCAAGATCACAGATGTTTGACCTACTCCATCTTGTGCAGAAGTGGCTGCAGCCAGAAACCTGCTCTCCAGCCCAAATGGTTGAACGGGTCGTCATGGACCGATTCATACATTCACTCCCTAAGTCTGTGCAGTGCTGGGTTGCACAAGGAGACCCCCAGAATGCAGATGACCTCGTGGGTCTGGCAGAGCGATACGTAGCTGTGGAAACCTCTCTAAATGACTCAGGGAGCCTGAGGTCACCTTACTGGGGTGCCCAGAGTAGAACAGATACTCCAAAGAGGGGGTCCAAATCTCCTCTTGAAGGGCGTTCTCAGGCCAAGGAAGGGTCTGAACCCAAGTTAAGGGGCCCATCCCGAGATATTATTTGTTGGGGATGTCGAGGCCCTGGTCACATTGCCGCCCATTGTCCTGTAACTGCTGAGCCAATGGAGTGCTCCATAGGACGACGCTGCTCCATGTTTGCACACCCAGCGTGCAGTGCTGTTCCAAACCCTGGCCAGGGACCACAGATGTGCCAGGTGGTGGTGAATGGCACCGAGGTGACTGGACTCTTGGACTCAGGGAGTTTGGTTACCCTAGTAACAGCCAGACTCCCTCATGAAATACTCCCTGGGAAGTGGTTAGGGGTCATGTGCATTCATGGTGACACCAAGCGGTACCCTGTGGCCCAAGTAACAATAGGCACAGACTCTACCACTGTGTCCCACCCAGTGGGAGTGGTAAAAAACTTGTTGCATTCTATTATTATTGGGCGGGACTTTCCCTTGTTCTGGGATTTATGGGTGAGGACAGTGCCACCAAGCCACCCAGTATGGCATGAAAGCCCTCATGATGTGAGTGCGGAAGCACCAAAAGAGTTCCCCTTAACAGTGTTGGCAGGGGACGAGGATGAGGTGTCATCCCCTGAATCCACTGTACCTGACCTGGAGATATCCCGTGAAAATTTTGGGTCAGCCCAGCTGAGGGACCTGACCCTAAAAGGTGCACTAGAGAATGTGACAGTGCTAAATGGTGTCCCACAAGAGCCAGGTGCAGATGAGCGGTATCCCCATTTTGCTATGAACAATGATTTGTTGTATCGGGTGACCAAGGTACGGGATGAGGTCATAGAACAGCTACTGGTACCCGGGCCCTATAGACGCATGGTATTAGACCTCGCCCATGCCCATGTGTTGGGTGGTCACCTGGGGGCAGACAAGACACAGGAGCGGGTCCTGCAGAGGTTTTACTGGCCTGGCTGTTTTAGGGAAATAAGGGATTTTTGTCAGTCTTGTCCCGTGTGCCAGGTAACCTCCCCTATTGCTCATTTCCGAAGTCCCCTGGTACCATTACCCATCATTGAAGTTCCGTTTGAACGGATTGCTATGGATCTGGTGGGGCCCCTGGTTAAGTCCGCTAGAGGTCACCAATATATTCTAGTGGTGGTTGACTATGCGACCCGGTACCCAGAAGCAGTGCCCTTAAGGAACACCTCCTCCAAGTCTATTGCCCGAGAGTTATTTTTCATATTCTCTAGAACTGGGTTACCCAAGGAGATCCTAACTGATCAAGGTACGCCTTTTATGTCAAAGGTAATGAGGGAACTGTGTAAAATGTTGAAGATAACCCAGTTACGTACCTCAGTATACCACCCCCAAACCGACGGGTTGGTGGAAAGGTTTAATAAGACCTTAAAGGGGATGTTGAGAAAGGTGGTAGAGAGGGATGGTCGGGACTGGGACTGTCTGTTGCCCTACTTACTGTTCTCCATCAGGGAAGTTCCACAAGCGTCCACAGGTTTCTCGCCCTTTGAACTGTTATATGGTCGGCACCCCAGGGGTTTACTGGACATAGCGAAGGAGACCTGGGAAAGTGAAACCACTCCATATAAAAGTGTCATAGAACATGTAGCTCAGATGCAGGAGAGGATATCTAATGTGATGCCTATTGTAAAAGAGCATCTCCTGCAGGCTCAAGAGGCACAGTCCAGGGTATATTATCGATCTGCCAGACTTAGACAGTTCAGACCAGGGGATCGAGTGCTTGTGCTGGTACCCACAGTCGAGAGCAAATTCCTGGCAAAGTGGCAGGGGCCATATGAGGTGGTTGAAAAAGTGGGTGAAGTAAATTACCGTATACATCAACCAGGTAAGAGAAAGCCTCTTCAGATATATCATGTAAACCTATTAAAACCCTGGAAAGATAGAAACCCTCCTGAGACCCCTTGTTTAGTGACCCAACCTGAGTCTAATGTCACTGCTGTCAAAATTGCAGAGACCCTGTCCCCTTCACAGAGGCAGCAGTGTAGAGAATTGCTGCAGCACAATAAGGACTTATTCTCTGAGTTGCCAGGTCTTGCAAATTGTATTGAGCATGAGATCTTCACTGAGCCACAGGTTCGGGTAAATGTAAAGCCCTATAGAATCCCCGAAGCCCGTCGGGAGGTAGTGTCCAGTGAAGTTAAGAGGATGGTCAAGTTGGGGGTGATTGAGCAGTCTAAAAGTGGGTGGTCCAGCCCAATAGTGTTAGTACCAAAACCGAATGGTGAATGGCGGTTTTGTAACGATTACCGTAAGTTAAATGAAGTATCTAAGTTTGATGCATACCCCATGCCTCGGGTAGATGAACTGATTGAAAGGCTAGGGCCGGCCCGGTATATCACAACACTAGACCTTACAAAAGGGTACTGGCAAATTCCATTGTCCAAGGAAGCGAGGGAAAAGACAGCTTTCTCCACACCAGAGGGGTCCTATGAGTACGTACGGATGCCTTTTGGGTTGCAGGGTGCACCTGCTACTTTCCAGAGAGCCATGGACCATATTTTACTCCCCCACAGAAAGTATGCAGCGGCCTATCTGGATGACATTGTCATCTTTAGCCAGGACTGGCAGAGTCACCTGAATAAAGTCCAAGCAGTCCTGAATGCAATAAGGGAGGCTGGGTTTACTATAAACCCTAACAAATGTGCCATGGGGATGGAAGAAGCCAGATACCTGGGGTATATAGTGGGAAGGGGTCAGATAAAACCACAAATAAATAAGGTGGAGGCAATCCAGAGCTGGCCACGCCCACTCACAAAAAAACAGGTAAGGTCCTTCCTGGGAATTGTTGGCTATTATAGAAGGTTTGTCCCCAACTTCGCAGAGATTGCAGTCCCCCTGACGGATCTCACTAAGGGTACAAAGTCGGCCATGGTAAAATGGTCCCCAGAGGCTGAGCAGGCTTTTCAAGAGTTAAAGTTAGCCCTATGTAAGCAGCCAGTATTGGTAGCCCCTGATTTCTCTAGGGAATTCATAGTGCAGACAGACGCATCAGATGTGGGTCTAGGAGCTGTAATGTCCCAAGAGATAAATGGGGAGGAACACCCAGTGGTGTATCTGAGCAGGAAACTGTCCTCCTGTGAGAAAAACTACTCTATCATAGAGAAGGAGTGTCTGGCCATCAAGTGGGCTTTGGATTCATTAAGGTATTATCTTTTAGGAAGGAAGTTTAAGCTAGTTTCGGACCACGCTCCCCTAAAATGGATGCAAGAGAAAAAAGGGAACAATGCCCGAGTGACACGATGGTTTCTGGCCCTACAGGACTTTATGTTTAGTGTGGAGCACAGGCCGGGCAAGCTGCATAGCAATGCAGATGCCCTCTCAAGGGTTCATTGTATGTTGGCAGAAGGTGCCCAGCCCCTCGGCTTTGGGCAGAGGGGGGGGGGTATGTAGAAAGGCAGTAGGTGCTATTGTCGATGACAGGTATGTGTCACCAAGGTCGCTGGCCTCGGTGATATAAAAAACCCAATAGTTTGCACCTGTGACATTATGTTGCTGAGTGGTTTTTTTTTGGTAGTTCGGGTCCGGGTTTTTTATGGAGCGACCAAAGAGCTTGGGTGGGAAGGTCGCTCCTATACTCCAGCCCAGGTCTTACCAGCCCTTTAAAAAGCAGCTGGTTCAGAGCAGAGGTGGGTGTGGTGTGTTACTGAAGCAAAGTGTGGTGTGTTATTTAACCATAGTGTGAGCGCTATCAAAGCTGGAAGGCTAAGGAAGCCTGTGGGATTTGCTGCATCTAAACGGTGAGACCGTGGCCTTTTGTTTATTTTTGGCTTACCTGAGAGAAAGGACTGTTTATCTTTTCCTTGAAGTGTTTTTTTTTTATTATGCTGAAGAAAAGCTATTTTTTTATTTGTAAGACTGCGTTCACACAATAAAGTGTCTTTTGTTTGACTGGAACCCGTGCCCAAGGACTATCTTTGAGCTGAACCCCCACAATATATATATATATATATATATATATATATATAAAATGTCAAGACTGATATTACCAATAATACCAGTATATAAAAAATATTATCCCCATTGATATTACCGCCACACTGTTACTAACCAAATCCTGTATACTAAGACCAATATTGCCAATAATACCAGTATGCAAGGGGCAAATATTACCGCCACATCACAACCACTACCATCACCACCATATTGTTACTGACCAAATCCAGTATACTAAATCCAATAAAACACAGTGCCAAATAACAAATATAACCACCACATACTGACTAACACCACCACATACTGACTAACACCACCACATACTGACTAACACTGCCACATACTGACTAACACCACCACATACTGACTAACACTGTGGCTGCTACTGAATAACATCAACTGTACACAGATCACTATTACCTCATACAGTCATATAGAGGTAGCCCCAGCTCTACACAGGATCTGTACACCATATACATTACAGTGCAGATATATTTAGTGACTCACAGGGGTCGTCTTCTCTGATCGGAGTTCTTCCCTTTTCATCTTCTTCTCCATCTTCCCTGGACCATTATGAGAACGTTTCCGAGCCACGAATCCATAGAATCTGCCAGACAGACATATTAGGCTCTGGCACCATCCTCATCTCTCTACAAACTGCACATCTGTATTGGTCTTTTTACACCCTCATTTAGTGAGCAAGCTGACTCTATGTGACCCCCTTATAGTATATGCCCCCATCTGTGTGGTCCACTATAGTACATGCCCTATTGCATACACCCCTGTGTAGTCCCCTTAAAGATGGCCCCCCAATGTTTCCCCCTTAAATATGCCCCCCATGTAATCCCCCTTATAGATGGCCCCCAGTGTTGTCCCCCTTATAGATGGCCCCTCATGTTATCTTCCTTAATAGATGGCCACCCATGTTATCCCCCCTATAGATGCCCCCCCTATTATCGCCCTTATAGATGGCCCTCCTATTATCCCCCCTTATAGATGCCTCTTATGTAATTCCCCTTATAAATGGCCCCCATGTTATCCCCCTTATAGATGGCCCCCATGTTACCCCCCTTATAATGTCCCCATGTTATCACCCCTATAGACATGCCCCCCCTGTTATCCCCCTTACAGATGACACCCATGTATCCCCCTTATAGATGGCCCCCCCTAATATCCCCCTTATAGATGGCCCCCATATTATCCCCCTTATAGATGGCCCCCATAGTATCCCCCTTATAGATGGCCCCCATGTATTCCCCACTGACCTCACTGATGCTTGTGCTGCTGGGGATGGGGCAGAGTGGGGAGCAGCGCTTCAGCCGAGGGTTTGTCCCATTCCATTCCAATTAACCATAGCCGACAATGTGCAATTGTCTGCTCTGTCAGTCTTGTGCGGCCACAAGGAATCCTGGCTGGAGTGTAAACAAAGTATATACACTCGGGCCGGGATTCCATAGAAACAAATGCAATGTATTTATTCATTTAATAACGACCGGTGTTGCAATCTGCAACAACAGCAGTTACTAATTGAATAAGTACAGTGTGTGAACATACCCTTAAAATAAGAAGAAAGGAAATACTAAAAGGGCAGACTAGATGGATCAAGTGTTTTTTTTTTTTTACCTACAATCTTCTATGTTTCTATGTTTCAAATTAGTCCGTGTTTGTGCTGTTTACCCTACGGTAAAACTGATATATTATCTATCTATCTTAAAGGGGAACTCCAGATAAAAGTACATTAAAAGTTAAATATATGTGTCTATACAATGTATCTGTACGGTTCTGCCACACTGGTAGCTGATAGAAATCCAGGAAGTGAAAAAAATGGCCCCTGTGCAAATCTACATTGTCTCCTGCTCCTGCTGCTATCCCCGCTAGGAGACAAAGCTTCCATGCCTCTGTCTCACATTGTGTGTGGTTGCTGAGATCAGGCTGATAATGCAGACAGGGGGCAGGGCGTGATGCCCCAGGAGGCTTGGCTGGATCCCCCAATCCCCTGAGTGATTCACCATCTCTGACCGGCCAGAAGCAGGTGTTGCACTGATTTCTCTAATTGTGCAGAAGTAATGGTGCGTTTACACAGGCAGATTTATCTAACAGATTTTTTAAGCCAAAGCCAGAAACAGACCTAAACTTGGAAAAGGTCATAAAAGGAAATACTGAGATTTCTTCTCTTTTCTAATCCATTCCAGGTTTTGGCTTCCAAAATCTGTTAGATAAATCTGCCTGTGTAAACGCACCATAAGTGTGCAGTGGAATTAGGGCTGTGTTCACACATGTTGGAGTGTCATTGCAGTACTGCAGCGTATTCACAAAAATAATGCAGTAACACAAGTAAATGATGCTAAACGGCAGAGAGGATCAGAGCCTTATTGTGGGGCTCAACTTCAAAGATAACAGATGCTTGATCATAATATGTGCTTGGAAATGAAAAGAAAAAAATTCAAAAAGTTCTTTATTCCAATATCAGCGTTACAGGTAGATAATACAGCGTGCTGTGTGGTGTTACAGGTAGATAATACAGCGTGCTGTGTGGTGTTACAGGTAGAGAATACAGCGTGCTGTGTGGTGTTACAGGTAGAGAATACAATGTGCTGTGTGGTGTTACAGGTAGAGAATACAGCGTGCTGTGTGGTGTTACAGGTAGAGAATACAGAATGCTGTGTGGTGTTACAGGTAGAGAATACAGCGTGCTGTGTGGTGTTACAGGTAGAGAATACAGCGTGCTGTGTGGTGTCACAGGTAGAGAATACAGGGTGCTGTGTGGTGTTACAGGTAGAGAATACAATGTGCTGTGTGGTGTTACAGGTAGAGAATACAATGTGCTGTGTAGTGTTACAGGTAGAGAATACAGCGTGCTGTGTGGTGTTACAGGTAGACAATACAGTGTGCTGTGTGGTGTTACAGGTAGAGAATACAGGGTGCTGTGTGGTGTTACAGGTAGAGAATACAGTGTGCTGCGTGGTGTTACAGGTAGAGAATACAGTGTGCTGTGTGAGGTTACAGGTAGAGAATACAGCGTGCTGTGTGGTGTTACAGGTAGAGAATACAGTATGCTGTGTGGTGTTACAGGTAGAGAATACAGTGTGCTGTGTGGTGTTACAGGTAGAGAATACAGTGTGCTGTGTGGTGTTACAGGTAGCAAATACAGCGTGCTGTGTGGTGTTACAGGTAGAGAATACAGGGTGCTGTGTGGTGTTACAGGTAGAGAATATAGTGTGCTGTGTGGTGTTACAGGTAGAGAATATAGTGTGCTGTGTGATGTTACAGGTAGAGAATACAATGTGCTGTGTGGTGTTACAGGTAGAGAATACAGCGTGCTGTGTGGTGTTACAGGTAGAGAATACAGAATGCTGTGTGGTGTTACATGTAGAGAATACAGCGTGCTGTGTGGTGTTACAGGTAGAGAATACAGCGTCCTGTGTGGTGTTACATGTAGAGAATACAGTGTGCTATGTGGGTGGGACCACAATGAAATCATACATTACTGCAAATAATTCAGTCACACAATGAAACTGCAATGTGTGAACACAACCTAGATGTTCTGCAACAGATTTGGACAGGGAATAGGCAGGGTGAGGGAGTGTGATAAACAGAGGGAAAGCATTGCATTCTGGAACCTGTAGTACTGTGTACAACTGATAAACCAGGAAGTGCAGAAACACAAAACAGAACAAAACCCCCCAATACAATGCTTTATGCTTCTGCAGAAGGTTCATTTTTTTTAACCTCTACCTGGAGTTCCCCTGTTCCCCTATACATCTTGCTTATGTATATGCGAGTTTTTGATCACTTTTTATTAAAATTTTTCCGGATTTGTTATGACCAAATTTGCACTTTGGCATTTGTGTGAGATCAGGAACGTGATAATTTAATAGTTCAGACCATTCCGCCCATGGCAATATCAAATATGTTTTTATTTTTATTTATAAAATGGGAAAAGGGGAGATTTAAACTTTTATTAGGGGATCAGATTTTTAATTACTGAAAAAAAAAAATAATTTTTTTTTTTACATACTTCTATAAGTAATTCACTGGTTGCTCATAGAGGTCAATGCAGTACATGTACATGTAATCAGCACCCAAAATGTCTATGTAATCAGCACTCGATGACTATCCGGCCACTAGATCACCAGGTAATGGGTTTTAACAGCATTCAGTTTTGAGTATGGCATAACCCCTCTCTGAACCTGCCAAGCGGCACCATGATCCATGATGTAAGGTCGTCATGGGTCACAAAGGTATTAATTTTACTAATAAAACTGTACAGAGATGTATTTTTTTGGCGGGGAGCGATGGTTGCAACAGCATACAAAGTCTCTGCTTGCACCACATTTAACATTTTTATGCCGGAAAATTACCACTGGAATCTATGCCAGCTTTCAGCTGGCTCAGATTTTGCTGCTTGTGCACAGTGAGGCTCTGTTGCCCACAGGATTTATATAGATGCATTGCACCTCTACATACATCCTGTAAGCCTTAGCGCCGCCAGGACATTTTTAGGATCGCCTGTACTCCTTTGTGTTTCTGTATAATTAATATGGTAGACATTATGATCTAATAGACAGGATTGTTTACATTGAGTTCACTTTACATTCATTCTAATTCCATATCAAACACTTGTTTTTTTATTATTATTATTATTATTGTTATTATTTATTTATTTATTTTTTGCAATTAGCTAATTTATATAAAAGAAACAGTATTTTCAGTACAACAATCTCTTGAAATCTCTTGCTTCCTGCTTGGGGAGCGTTGCAGTGAGGTACCCTGTACCAACCACTAAGAGAAATTATCTCACCTACCATCAATCTACAGAGTCAAAGTCTCAGGACACAAAATGGAAACAAAACAATATATAACATGTCTAAATATGAATACCCCAGCAAGTAATGAGTGAGGGGGCCTATCTTTTAAACTATGTCAAGAACATGGCTGCCATCTTGAAAGCCACCATACAGGCTTAAGGAAAAATTTTCCAATGGGAAGGTGGTCATATAGCATATCAAAGACCACCAGCATTGTCTCAAAATTTGCTATATCCCTTGTGATTTCAAAGGGCTCAGCTCAGCTTCAGCTCTGTTTTCAGCATCATGGACAGCACATTGAACCTGTTAATTAGCTGTGCATCACAGGAACGTTTACAGTTGTTGTTGCAACTTTGGGTTGATAACTTTTGAACCACAAGAGAGCTTTCAAGATGAAGACCTCACCAATTACTTGCTGGATTAATCAGATATGTCATTTTCCCTTTTACTTCTGAAATACGATGGAGATCTAAGACATTTGGCTCACTCTCTGTATAGAACGTGTGAATGTTCAGTTTTATCTGGTCAGTTTTAGGCTAATTGTGGCCCTGGGCAAAATTAGGGCTCACAGGTCACATGGCCAAAGACTGCCATTCTGCACCCCCTGAATCATGTTAGATGTGAGTGGGGTCACTTTGCCATATGCAAGTTGCTGCAACCTGACAAAATGCAATAACTCCACACAGGACTGATTTCTGGTTGTGGCAATCTGGGGTCAAAAAGTGGCCCTAAAATGTCGCCTGTGTTACAGGGAGCACCACCTGTGTCAAAGCCAAAGTCTCTGCCTTCCCCTAGCCTGATAGTGTGACCTTTTGTACCTCACCCACTAATAATGGCTACATACATTACAATAGTGATCCTATTAGCGCTGACAAACAATATTAGCGCCTCACACACTTATAGTTTCCCTCTTACTTTCCCACACTGTAATAATTTCCTTCTTGTTTTCGCTTACGTTTTAATGTCCCTTATGTCCTTTAATGTCCCCTACATCTGATACCTCTTTACACCCGTATTTACATTACTGTATCAGCCTGGGTGCTGTATACCAGTAACTGATTATAAAACCCATGTGGGGTAAGCAGGATGACTTTTTACAAAACTTTCCTTTTTTTTTTTTTTTTATAGCAGTGTAACGCCTGGAGTCGTGGATCCACTGAACCGTCACTAGCGATGGCACTAACCCCTCACCAGGGAGCGGAGTCTAAGGGGCCGCTGGTTTTCACCAGAGCCCGCCGCAAGGCAGGATGGACTTGCTGCGGCAGGCATCCCCCAGGTCGCTACCCCTGGCTTGGTTGCTAGTGACGGCAGGCGAGGCGTGGCAGGAAGAGTAGGCAGGAGATAGTGCAGGCAGAGGTCTGTAGGCGTAATCGCAGGTGGCAGACAGTACTCAGAAAACAACGGGTAAAGCAGTGGACAGGAGCTAGGGATCGGTACAGCGGACAGGAACTGGGAACAAGGACTGAGGTCAGGAACAACAGGGAGCTGGGCCAAACGCTATGGGAAGCATGTAGAGGCTCCAACACGAGGGACAGGGCATGCAGGGATCTATAGGGAGTGATTAGTGCAACTTCCAATTAGGGGCGGACTGGCCTTTTAAATCTGAGACAGTCGGCGCGTGCTCCCTAGGAGGTGGGGACGCGCGCCGGCCGGCACAGACGGAGACAGGAGCGGGGCGAGGTAAGGCGCCCCCGGGGCCGAACAGGTAGCAGAGCCGGGTCCCTGCACATGGACCCGGGCGGCTGCATGGGGCAGAGAGAGGTTGCGGCGGCGGCCCGGAACACGGGCCGTCGCCGCGGCCGTGACAAGCAGTGCAGCGACATAAATGAGACTGTGGCCTCCCCATCCCCTGCTCTATTAGGATTGCTAAACCTTCTGCTATAGGGCCATGTTCACATGACATAAGACACCGGCCGTTCTATGACCCAACTGGGTCACAGAACAACCCATGTCAGAGAAGGTAATCCCAGCCGGTACTGTAGTACCGGCCAGATGATCTTCATTTCTACTGAATTCGGATGCGGGCACACCCTTGTGTGCCCGCATCTGAATTCACCACTGCTCACAATGGAGCGTGCGGCTGGAGCCGCACACTCCATTGTATGAATTTACAGGTTCTCTTCGGCTGCTTTTCAATGAATAGCGGGTGCAGAAAACTGACATGTCAGTTTTTTGCATGGTGGCTAGCAATCCCACCCGGAGTGCATACTATGTGTATGCACTCCGGCTGGGATTCCCTCTAGCTGCAGCACAATGTAAGTTAAGTATTAATCACGCCCGTGTTGCAAATCGGCAGCAACAGCCGTGACGTTGTGTGAACATGGCCTATTACTGTATATTTACTAGCATTTTACAGCAAATTCACAAAAATCTGTCCATCTAGCTTTATACATAGTATTGCTAGAATCAGCGTGTAAAAGAAATAACCAGAGCCTCAGATTAAACTGCCTGTGTGACAATTCTTGTGCATTTTTTTCCATTTTAAGTCCAGTATCACAAAAGGCCCACCCTACCTCCTCTTTCCTGTCCGTAAGACTTTCCTTCCTCAGAAAAAATGCAGACCTCAAGGTTGACACTTCCACATTTTAAACTTTCACTGGGCTTCTTGCTCCAAGGGACTTCCTTATTTTAGGGAGTTGCCTAACAGTAATACATACAGTGACTGTGACAAGAGGAAATAACTCCTAAGCAAGTCCAGAAATCCGCTCCTATCTCCAAATCTCGGTGTGTATGTTCCATTCTGAGTATTGTCTTTTACACTTAAAAGTGTCACAAGCCTTATTTACTGAATCCTTACAGAAGCTGTTTTTATGGCTGGTAGGAATAACAATAGGAAGGAAGCCTCTTAGACATATGAGGCCAGTTACTGCTACTCAAGGACATGTTGTATGAGGTGCTATTTAATAAGTAGTGACCGAACATGTTCCTAAATGTTTGTATGTTTGTATGAACATGACACTATTTGTTTGTGTTTGGCTATCACAAACAATTTGTTTGATGATTGGAATGGCTATAACAATAATTTTCAAACATGCAAACGATTATCTTACATTGTGTGGGGAAAGAAGGGCACATCAGGTAATGTACACTGCTCAAAAAAAAATAAAGGGAACACTTAAACAACACAATAGAACAAGCAAATCAAACGTCTGTAAAATCAAACTGTCCACTGTCTAGAGGTATCCTGACTACCATTAGGTACCGGGATATGATCCTCAGACCCGTTGTAAGACCGTATGCTGGTGCGGTTGGCCCAGAGTTCCTTCTAATGCAGGACATTGCTAGACCTCATGTGGCCGGAGTGTGTCAGCAGTTACCTCAAGCTACAGTAGGTAGCCATTGGGCATGGTAGGCGGCTGCCCCTGGGCCCTTGCGTCCTAGGGGGCCCCTGCCCACTGTGACATACTCCCTGTCCCCGGTCCCCAAGCAAGCTCCCTTGTAGGTATTGTGCCTGTGCTGCCGTCAGCCGCTGCCCGCTCCCCCCCCCCCCGGCCGACATGACATCTTCCTTGTCCATGGTCTGCACGGCGCAAGCTCCCCCTTGTAGGTGCTGTGCCGCGCCTGTGCTCTGAGTCCTGCCGTCAGCTGCAGCCCCCCCCCCCCCCCCCGGTGCGCGGTCCTCAGGCTCAGGCCAGCAGAAGGGAGAGGAGTCTGTGAACGCTGTACGCAGCAGCTGAGACTCCTCCTTCACGTATTAACTGAGGAGGACGACGTCAGGTTTCAGCCCATGAGGATGGCCGCCGAAGTACTGTGCAGTGAACAGGGAAACGTGGTGAATATACTGTATTACATGCCCCAGATACAATATATTAGACATGTTGCTGTCCCTCTGCATATAAGCCCTGTTGTCTCCCTGTATACTGTATAATACAATATACAGGGAAACAACATGGCTTATATATAGAGAAGGGCAAAACAACATGTCTTATATAGACAGAGGGGCAACAACATGACTGTTATATTATATATGAACCATGTTGTTTCCCTGTATACAGTATACAGGGAAACAACATGGTTCTCATATATAATAGTCATGTTGTTGCCCCTCTGTCTATATGAGACATGTTGTTTTGCCCTTCTCTATATATATACCATGTTGTTTCCCTGTATATTGTATTATACAGTATACAGGGAAACAACATGGTTCTCATATATAATAGTCATGTTGTTGCCCCTCTGCAGGGCCGTATTTACCACTAGGCACCCGTGGTCCGGTGTCAATTCGCACCTCTGCCCAGGGGCCCATAATGCTGTTAAGACGGCCCTGTATGTAGTGATGCACTGACCCGCCTGTTCCCCAGACCTGAATTTGATTGAGCACATCTGGGACATGATGTCTCGCTCCATCCACCATTGTCACGTTGCACCACAGACTGTTCAGGAGTTGTCGGAGGCTTTAGTTCAGGTCTGGGAAGAGATCCTTCAGGAGACCATCCGCAACCTCATCAGGAGCATGGCCAGGCGTTGTAGGGAGGTCATACAGACACGAGGAGGCCACACACAATACCAGGCCTCATTTTGACTTGTTTTATTAGGATGGGTTATTTGAGTGTTCCCTTTATTTTTTGAGCAGTGTAGTAGCCATGTTCACTCCTGGTATTACTGTGATTGGTTTTACGATTAGCTTCATTACGTACGTTACCTACATGTGATAAAAACGTAACGCTGAGGTGAACTTTCTTACAGTGTTTCCTGATTCTTGTGCTGTTCAATAGGGAGAGTGAAACGAGCAGGGACAGCATTTGAATTTAGTTAGGCAGCAATATTCACAGTGCTTGTTAGTCAGTGTAGGGAGGGAGAGCTGACCGAGTAGGGCTTAGAACGTTGTGTAATTGTCAGTGTATGGAGGGTGACAGAATCCAGTGTTTTAGCACTGTAAGGATGAAAAAACTTAAGAACAGTCTTTGGGGGGCTAATTTAAATATAATTGTTTCATTAATCTTTCTGTCTGGTTCTGCTCCTGTGTATTGTGTGATACATGTATGCACGTCATTGCGTATATATGCAGGGGAGAATAAAAGATACACTAATGCTACGCATGTGGTATACTATATAGGATGTTTTAGGCCATGTTCACACAACAAATGTTTTGCAGAAATCACAGCCGTTGTTGCAACTTGCCGGCTCTCATTTATGCAAAATATACGTTTTATGTAAATGAATGGAATCCCGTATACACATAGTATATGCCTCGGCTGGGATTCCAAACGGCTGCACGAAAAACTAACATGTCAGTGCGGACATGTCAGTTCACACAGTGGAAAGTGCAGCTCCGGACACACTCTCCATTGTGTGCAATATTGAATTGGGATGCTGGCGCACACTGGTGCAGTACCGGCCGCAATGATCTTTTCTGACACCAGCCACTCTGTGACAAGGCCGGGTCACAGAATGGCTGGTGTCTTACATTGTGTGAACATGCTTTTTGGGTACATAATATATACAGTTGTATAGGGTAGATTTGGGATTAATACATATTTTCTCTTGTAATCTAGTCTGGAAGAAAAAGATTCCTGGTGCATACCTGTTGCTGCATACAGTTATTAAAAAGCATAGTGTCAGTGAGACAAGGGAAGAGAGTGAAAAACATCAGCTGATTCACACCTCTGTTCACACTAGGAAAAGGTTGCTGATGCAGACAGGGAAAGGCCTGAAAAAGTTTGCAGGAGACAGGAGGGGGGCAAAGTCTTGTCAAATGTATTTAAAGAAAAAAAAAACCCTCTATGCTGAGTAACCACAGCTGGTTAAATGGGAAAAAAAGAGTTGGGTCCACTTATGCAATCTCGTCAAGTTTATAAAAAAAAATGAATTAATGAATGACTGTGGCTTGTTGGAAGGTGGATTCCTTGACTGGAGACTGCCCTTTGCTTGGTTCTTCCTTCCCAGTAGAAGGTCTGGCTAGCTCACTAACGTTGAGAAACATGTAATGGTATCTCCACAGTATTTTTGAATATTTAATAAAACGTAGAAAAAAGACTGGGGCACTCACCCAATGTTGCAAGCTGAGTATATTTATTTCAATGCGACATCAATCCAAAGGTGAGGGAGGACAGATGGATAGCGGGCGCTCACACCCCCGGGGGTGTGAGCGCCCGCTATCCATCTGTCCTCCCTCACCTTTGGATTGATGTCGCATTGAAATAAATATACTCAGCTTGCAACATTGGGTGAGTGCCCCAGTCTTTTTTCTACGTTTTATTGCATTTGCCTTCTCTCCTATATCTGGGAGCACCCCCATGCAAGCAGTTACGGGTCTATATCCTGACAGCCAGTTCCATACAGCGATTATCACCGGCAGTGCCGACTGCACTCTACCAGTACATTGCTCTCACCTGATCTTCCCGGTCTGAGCACGCCGACTTTGCAACATGGACATTCACATGGAATCAGAAAGACCAGATGCCGACCAGACTCTCCTACAAGGGAGGGAGGACGCGGGCGCTTACTTCACCGCTTGTAACCTAAAAGAGGAGGTACAAGTTCTAGGCACTAAAGCGCCTGAACGCAGAGTCCAACATTTAGCCGAACGTGAGATACGCTCTTTCTGGACTAACAGTTCACTACAGTCCTACCAAGAGAGTGACCGGGTCCCCAGAGGGCTCAGATCGTACAAAGCCCCAGCGCAATTTACGGACAATGAGGATTTTTTAAAATCCTGGCATGAGGCACATCTGACCCACGCTAAAAACCTGATGTCTTTGGTCCTGCAACAAAACCAAAAAGAATATGAGAAAATAACCACAGAGTTATGCCGTGCAAAAACCGAACTTCGCACGCGCATGCCAGATGAACAAGCCATGATTTTCTTTAACAAACTGGATAAAAGACTTTCCTCTTTGCAGACTGAAATTAAATCTCTAAAGCGGGACAAATTCATCCGCGATAAGGGTGATTACGACGCGGGTCGCACCTTTGACTGGAACCCCAGAAAAAGAGGCGCAGCGAGGCCAAGACAAAGAACAAAGTCTGAACACTGGACAACAGACTCGGATTCAAGCAAGTCGGATGAACCACCCCTCCCCTCCCACCCACCCCGTATGATCCGCTCCCATCAACAATCAGGCCAGAGTGCCCCTTTAGGAGAGGAATCAGGAGAGGTGGAAAGAGGAAGGGGAAGAAATCCAAGAGGATGGAAACGGAAACAAGTTTCGTGGAGATAGAGGATGAGCCCCCTAATGTGGTCAATATTGCCGGGGTGGAATTGCACAATGACTGTATCTCTCTACTCAGTAAAGGCCTTAACTTTGGTCTCACTGAAGACTTTTCTTCTCCCCAATTTGAATTGGACATGCACAAAGCGATCCGGAAAATCAATTTAAAAAAATTCTTCTCTGTCAATAAAAACCTTTCCAGCAGCAAATCTGTCTTCCCCTCTAGATGTACCATAGGCAGACTAGGTTTTATAGTGGGAGATGACCTTAATTCCAATGAGGCAGAAGCAGTTAAAATGTTGGCTGAGCTAGATCAAACAGATGAGCCTAGTCACACACCAGATATAGGAGAGCCTGAAAGATTCATGGGGGGGAACAAATCCTCTTTCTCTCCTCAGGTTACCCCAGGCGGTGCTATTGATCAATTCCATAAAGCAGTTATGGCTGATGTCAAAGCACTTTCTAACCCCTAAGCTACACCTAATCTGACATATAAAGAAAATAGAGCACTAGCCTGGCTAAAGAGTCGCCCCGACCTTACAGTGCGTAGGGCAGATAAAGGTGGAGCCACAGTAATCTTATCCACTAAGCAATACAATGAAGAGGCAGAGAGACAGCTAGGGAACAACACTGTATATACTAAACTAACTAAAGACCCCACTAGCAGAATTAGTGAAGCGTTACGCACGTTGCTTAACAAACACACAGCTACAGGAGCCATAGATGTTTCATTAGCAGAAAAATTGTTCCCGGCCAATCCTCGCAAACCTAACTGGTATTTATTACCAAAAATACATAAATCGCTCAGCCGACCGCCGGGACGTCCCATCGTCTCGGCGGTCGGCTCTGTCACCGAGGGTATATCTCAATTCTTAGATTGGTCTCTACGCCCTTTGCTCAACAGCGCCCCCACCTACCTTAAGGATACTACTGAGTTTCTTAAAGCACTTGCAGAGTTCCACTGGAGCGACTCTTTTTCTCTTGCGACTGTGGACGTGGAGAGCCTCTACACCCGCATCCCACATGATGCGGGTGTGGAGGCGGTGGACCACGTCCTCAGTCGCACCGATAAACCACTAGTTTTTCGTAATTTTGTCAGAGAAGCTCTCCACTTCATTCTGTCTAACAATGCCTTTATTTTTAATGGTCAATGGTACGTACAGGAGATCGGCACAGCAATGGGCACGCCGGTCTCCTGTACGTACGCTAATCTTTTTCTTACTTTAGTAGAAAACCGTGTTATTTTTTCTGCCAGTAATCCTTTCATTATTCACATTAAACTCCTTTTGAGGTACATAGATGACCTCTTTATCATCTGGGAGGGTTCTGAGACTGCGTTCCAAGAGTTTGTACATTACCTTAATGAGACTAATGGTTGTAATATGATATTTACACACAAATTCGGTGGGCAGAGTATAGAATTTCTTGATGTCTGGATCGAGGCCAGAGAAGGCACACTTCACACTTCAGTCTATCGCAAACCCACCTCCAGCAACTCACTACTACACTACCATAGCTCGCATCCAGCCACGGTACGCAATAACATCCCTTTTGGTCAGATGACCAGACTCAGAAGAATCAACTCTTCCTATGACAGTTTTCACAGACAAGCTAAGTCATTAGAAATTAGACTTCAGAGAAGAGGGTATCCGGAGAAAGTTGTATCGGATAGTTTAGAGAGAGCGGCTAACTTGGATAGGAACACCTTATTGTACTATAAACACAGAGACACCAGCCCAGATAGGTTCTCCTTTGTTTTCCAGAATACCCCGCTTAACAGTATCATCTCATCTGCTATTAGGAAAAACTGGAGGTTGCTAGAAGCTGATTCTGACCTGAACCCTAAGGTCAGTAACCCTCCAGTCATCACCTTTAGAAAAAACAAAACAATAGGTGACATGTTGAATATGGCTCACAACACTAAACCCCAAGACTCCAATTGGCTGAGGCAAGCTTTACCTGCAGGTAATAAGAAGTGTAGGCAGTGCGGATACTGCAACTTCATGTATGACAAGCCTTACATTAAGCTTAATGGTACGGATATTACTGCAACAGAGTTCATCACATGTCAAAGTACCTATGTAGTGTACGTCATTTTCTGTCCGTGCATGTTCTTTTACGTCGGCAAAACCAAAAGGAAAATGTGGATCCGCTATAAAGAACATATGTATTCTGTTAGGACCGGCAAAGGTGTCCCGCGCCTAATTGACCACATACGTACGGTACACAGAGGAGATACAAGCTGCATTAAATACATGGGCTTAGAAAGGGTTAAAGCCCCCACGGACGGTAGTGATTGGCATAGACGGTTATTGTCCAGAGAGGTCTATTGGATCTCAAAGCTGAATGCCGTTGGACCGCTCGGGCTTAACGAGCGCAACGATTACAACAACTGCCTATGAATTGTGTTTTTACTATTTTTTGTATGCAAAAGAACACTGCAGAGACACCATCACATGTCTCGACGTCAGTGAACTAGCCAGACCTTCCCTCCGGGAAGGAACAACCAAGCCAAAGCGTTCTCCAGTCAAGGAAACCACCTCAGCAAGGTATCCATCCACAGACAGCTGTTTCGGGGTTTTTGCCCCTCATCAGTGTGGAGTAGGTTTCTGGCTAGTGGGAGCAATGACTAGTAAGTGCATGCAAAAGGACGCTGGTTGACCTCAGGGAGATCAACCAAAACACCGCAGAGACACCATCACGTGTCTCAACGTCAGTGTATTCTAGAACATTGCCCCCTGGGAAATCGAATATGCAAAAGAACACTGCAGAGACACCATCACATGTCTCGACGTCAGTGAACTAGCCAGACCTTCCCTCCGGGAAGGAACAACCAAGCCAAAGCGTTCTCCAGTCAAGGAAACCACCTCAGCAAGGTATCCATCCACAGACAGCTGTTTCGGGGTTTTTGCCCCTCATCAGTGTGGAGTAGGTCAACCAGCGTCCTTTTGCATGCACTTACTAGTCATTGCTCCCACTAGCCAGAAACCTACTCCACACTGATGAGGGGCAAAAACCCCGAAACAGCTGTCTGTGGATGGATACCTTGCTGAGGTGGTTTCCTTGACTGGAGAACGCTTTGGCTTGGTTGTTCCTTCCCGGAGGGAAGGTCTGGCTAGTTCACTGACGTCGAGACATGTGATGGTGTCTCTGCAGTGTTCTTTTGCATATTCGATTTCCCAGGGGGCAATGTTCTAGAATACACTGACGTTGAGACACGTGATGGTGTCTCTGCGGTGTTTTGGTTGATCTCCCTGAGGTCAACCAGCGTCCTTTTGCATGCACTTACTAGTCATTGCTCCCACTAGCCAGAAACCTACTCCACACTGATGAGGGGCAAAAACCCCGAAACAGCTGTCTGTGGATGGATACCTTGCTGAGGTGGTTTCCTTGACTGGAGAACGCTTTGGCTTGGTTGTTCCTTCCCGGAGGGAAGGTCTGGCTAGTTCACTGACGTCGAGACATGTGATGGTGTCTCTGCAGTGTTCTTTTGCATATTCGATTTCCCAGGGGGCAATGTTCTAGAATACACTGACGTTGAGACACGTGATGGTGTCTCTGCGGTGTTTTGGTTGATCTCCCTGAGGTCAACCAGCGTCCTTTTGCATGCACTTACTAGTCATTGCTCCCACTAGCCAGAAACCTACTCCACACTGATGAGGGGCAAAAACCCCGAAACAGCTGTCTGTGGATGGATACCTTGCTGAGGTGGTTTCCTTGACTGGAGAACGCTTTGGCTTGGTTGTTCCTTCCTGGAGGGAAGGTCTGGCTAGTTCACTGACGTCGAGACATGTGATGGTGTCTCTGCAGTGTTCTTTTGCATATTCGATTTCCCAGGGGGCAATGTTCTAGAATACACTGACGTTGAGACACGTGATGGTGTCTCTGCGGTGTTTTGGTTGATCTCCCTGAGGTCAACCAGCGTCCTTTTGCATGCACTTACTAGTCATTGCTCCCACTAGCCAGAAACCTACTCCACACTGATGAGGGGCAAAAACCCCGAAACAGCTGTCTGTGGATGGATACCTTGCTGAGGTGGTTTCCTTGACTGGAGAACGCTTTGGCTTGGTTGTTCCTTCCCGGAGGGAAGGTCTGGCTAGTTCACTGACGTCGAGACATGTGATGGTGTCTCTGCAGTGTTCTTTTGCATATTCGATTTCCCAGGGGGCAATGTTCTAGAATACACTGACGTTGAGACACGTGATGGTGTCTCTGCGGTGTTTTGGTTGATCTCCCTGAGGTCAACCAGCGTCCTTTTGCATTTACTATTTTTTGTGTCACAGGTGATTTTTTGTTTACCTTGGTGTATGGTATTTAAACACTCCCCTCCCAGAGGTCAGGTGATTTCCCGGCAGGAAGAAGCGCCACCCAGGCGTGAAAAAACCGGGGGTGTGAGCGCCCGCTATCCATCTGTCCTCCCTCACCTTTGGATTGATGTCGCATTGAAATAAATATACTCAGCTTGCAACATTGGGTGAGTGCCCCAGTCTTTTTTCTACGTTTTATTGCATTTGCCTTCTCTCCTATATCTGGGAGCACCCCCATGCAAGCAGTTACGGGTCTATATCCTGACAGCCAGTTCCATACAGCGATTATCACCGGCAGTGCCGACTGCACTCTACCAGTACATTTTTGAATATTTGTTTTTGCAGGGGGCAATGTTCCTACATTGACTGACGTTGAGAAACATGAGATGGTGTCTCTGTGGTGTTTTGGTTGATCTCCATCTCTCTAAAGTCAACAATCATTCTTTAACTGTGTCCAAGGGCATTGAAGAACTGGAGTGTCTATGCCACTTCTTAAAGGGGCTTTAATGTTACCCACTGTAACAGTAGCTCCTTAAAAGCCTGTGGCCAGGTACTTAAAGCGACTCTGTACCCACAATCTGTCCCCCCCAAACCACTTGTAACTTCGGATAGCTGCTTTTATTCCAAGATCTGTCCTGGGGTCCGTTCAGTAGGTGATCCAGTTATTGTGCTAACAAAAACTTTTAGGCTATGTTAACACGTCGTATGAGACCGGCCATTCCGTGACCCCGGCCGGGTCACGGAGTGGCCGGTCTCTGACCGGATCATCTCGCCGGTAATTAAGAGCTCTGATGCGGGTGCATCATTTGTGCCCGTATACGATGTGTATATGCTCCGGCCGGGATCCCATTGAAAGTAAGGCATTGTTCCACCGCACCAAATGTACGGCCGTTGTTGCCATCGGCAACAACGGCTGTATTTTTACGTAGTGTGAACATAGCCTTAAACTTGCAGCCCGTCTATTAAACTGCCGTGGCCTAGAGTGTCTATGCCCTATTTTTGCACCACCCCTCCGTCCCTCCTCCCTACACTCTTCATCATTAGGAATGCCACTGGCAGGATTTTTCCTATTCCTCTGCAGTGAAAACTGCACAGGTGCCTTAACAATCCAGCCCATGTGCAGTATTCACAGAGCTGATGAAAAGGATAATACCTGCCTGGAGCATTCCTAATGATGAAGAAGGGGGGAGAAGGGATGGAGAGGTTGTGCCAGCCTAATGAATAGTCACTCTAGGCCACGGCAATTTGACACAGGGCTGCAAGTTAAAAAGTTGTTTTTTAGGACAATAACTGCATCACCTGCCGAACGGACCCCAGGACAGATCTTGGTGGGCCGCAATGTCCAAGTTACGCTGCAGCCCAGACAGGCAAGGAGCAGCAGGGAAAAAATTTGTAAAATGCGCACACATGCCAGGCACTTTATGCAGCAGCTTTGTCATGTCAGCTTTACAAATTTTAACACTTAACCTGAGGCCCAACCGTTAATACATTAACCCAGTGGACAATTAGGGAGATGTAATGTCCCTGCCTAGGCTTACTGGTCCATGTTATGTGGACCTTGCCATTGATGTTTTGGCACAGCACACACCTTGTTTTATCCCTAACCTGTTGATGCCGGACAGGCATAGCCCACTTAGAAAAGCACTGGCGACTGGGAATCACATATAATAGTAAACACAAGACTGCTCAGCTGCAGGAATCAGCTTGAAGAGAGCACAGAAACCCTATCCTAACCAGAGGCTGAGAGGCAAGGCGGGTGTGGCTGAACAGATAAAACAGAGCCCTGTTCACACAAGGTACAGTGCCTTCTGCGCTGCACACCCCTAACAGAGGAGCGCAAAGGAACATTCCTGACAACTACTGTGCAATATGTAGGCACCACATGACTACAAATTATTGGCATTATTGGCTTTACTAGGATGATGTGGAGATGCTTGTTGCTGATGGTGTTGTTGCTACCATCACACCGGGGCCACATCCCTTCTTTGATGTGGTCTTCATTTTTTTTTATTTGTAAAAGTTGAAATATTCTAGTTTAGCTTTGGTGTTACTATTTTATCCCTACTCCAGTTGTTACCTATCCCTAACCCAGTTATTACCTATGTATTTCCCTCTGTTACCCTAGTATTTTCTTTTCACACCTCAACCCCTCCTGGCAGTACAACGTGCAAAACAACAGTGTCTTGTTGTCAGCACGTTGCCAGCATGGTGGCCAGGCCAGGGATCTGCTCTGAGCTGGCTTTGGTTTGCCCTGGGCATGATGGCCAGTAGCAGCCAACCAACTGGCTACTGGTCGCTGGGCAGCTGTGCTCAAATGTCCACCACCTCTTCCTCTGGACTGTCATGGGCTTCAGTCCATGTGGGGTCTAGGACCTGGTCATCAATGTTTTGAATCAAATACCAGTCAAACCTTCAGTATTGTCTAAAATAGGATGGATTTGATTGTGTGTCTATGGACTTGATCTTTATAAAGATAAAAGGGTGACAGCTTTTAAGTTCTTTAATACAACGATCCCTACACCAATTGTTACCAATACCTGCCCCAGTTGTTACCAATATCTACTCCAGATGTTACCTATCCTACCTAAGCTGTTACATATCCCTACTCCCCCACTTGTTGCCTATCCCTTCCCCATTTGTTACATATCCCTCTACCTCTACCCCTTCCTGGTGGCACACTGCCATCATTATAATCAGGGCCAGATAGAGTAAACCATCCAGGGAAAAGATGATTGTCGGAGAGGAGCAGGATAGCAGCTAATAGACGACGCTGGCCCATCTGGCTTTTGCTAGATTTGCCAGAGGGGCAGTCCATTCCTGGTTACAGGTAACCATCCCGCTATGGAATGTGGCAATTAACTTGTGAATCAACGCTTCAGCAAAAAGAACATGTTATAACACAGCATTTTAAGCTCTCCCAGATGACCCCTCTTCAGGGCTAACACTGCTGAGTTTCTGTGCCACTTACTCTGGATATATTCATGTCATGAATGGTACTTTTCTGTATCCTGTCTGTATCCTGCCCCAGGACCCCATTGATTTTAGTTGTCTGGCTGGTTGCCCTCTCACACAGTAGGTGGTATGACTACTTAAGCCCTTTCTGTCACTAATGGAAATTGTACAGCAAACCTCATTTCTCACCTCAAACAGCATTCTCACAGGTCAGTTTTACATCCACAGTGCTTTCATGTTGTCAGTCATCTCTACTAGGGATGGTCCGAACCCGCCGAGGTATTGGATTACCACTGTCTGCCCGCTCTGTGCAGCGGGCGGATACAGCGGGAGGACCGCCTGGAAAACTGGGATACAGCCTATGGCTATGGCTGTATCCCAGTTTTCCAGGTGTTCCTCCCGCTGGATCCGCCCGCTGCACGGAGCGGGCAGACAGCGGTAATCATTGCGGATGGTTCGGGTTCGTACGAACCCCGTACGAACTCGGTTCGGACCATCCCTAATCTCTACCCTCCATTTATCTCCCAAATCCCTGCACTGGTGATGGTTTTTCTCACAGGTCAGAAACACGGATGTCCCTCTCACTGCTTCTACTCTTCACTTTCAACTCTTAACAATCCACCCATTTTAAGCTGGCATAGGGACTCATCCATGTGATAGTCCCATTGTCACACATACACCATTCAAAGTCACAGTGCGCTCCCTATGCTAACTGCCACTTATCACATGTCACTTTATGTCCCTTTATTGTGGATGAAAGGTCAGTACTGAAATACAGTATATTCCCCATAATTTTAGCAATACTTCTGCTCTATTGTTAGTTTTTAGTAAGACTTAAAGTATAAAGTTTATAGTAGCACAGTTATTATTTCTGACTTTAATTATACCACGTATGTAGTCTCATTGTTTTAAAATTGCAGGACATTTCCATCAGCTGCAGAATGGGGAGATTTTATTAATAATTGTGCACGTGGAAGGGGCTTGAAAAATATAACGCTAGGCACAAATAATGTATTTTTCATTGTATTTCTGCCATCAAACTGTAGATCAATGTAAACACATTGATAAGCCTAACCCATTGGACTTAACACAATTTAGTATTAAAAAAATACCTATCTTATTAAAAGGGAATTAACAAAACAATCTACCCTTCTATTCCATAGAGCCAGAGACACCAAGGAAAAAGGTAGGTTTGTTAGCTTCATCCTCATGGCTGTTTAGTTCTTTGGTGGATAGTGTCACCTTGGCACTACAGAGATTAGGGTCTCAGACTGAGTGAGACAGGGGAAGGGGGATAGGCTACTTGTATACTCACATGCAGTGGTCTAACTATATGAGTCACAGAATTCACAGTTGTGAGTGGATACTAACACTCTCATCTTTCCTCTTGCTGTACTCATCTCTTTTATCAATGCTGAAAGGAAACAGGCCAAGGCAGTTCTGGAACCTTGAGAGGTGAGTAACCACTGAAGTCCAGGTATTAAAGCAAAGGGCCTCACAGACATAGTTTATGATGTCCAAGCAGCCACGGCCACACGATTATCGAGTCATTTAACAGGCTCAGGAGGCGAGCAGCGGTCTAGCAGGTTAGCACTTGCTTACAGTGCGGGTGGGCCTTTACTTTATCCTTTCCACTTCTTGAACTATATTAAGGGTACAAACACACACACCGTATATGCAGCAGATACGCAGCAGATCTGCAGCAGATTTGATGGTGAAGACTTGATGCTGTGTTCAGTTATTTAGATCTAATCTGCTGCGTATCTGCTGCGTATCTGCTGCGTATTTGCTGCGTATCGCAGCAGTAAATACGCTGCGTATACGGTGTGTGTGTTTGTACCCTTAGGGTATAAACCCACACACCGTATAAGCAGCGTATTTACTGCTGCGATACGCAGCAAACACGCAGCACATACGCAGCAGATTAGATCTAAATAACTGAACACAGCATCAAATCTGCACCAACAAATCTGCTGCGTATTTGTTGCGTATCTGCTGTGTATACGGTGTGTGGGTTTGTACCCTTAAGGGAGTTTGAACTTTTCTCTCCATGCTAAAAATATTGCTCTGTTCATCATTCATTTGTATTCTGATCTAAGAGTAACATTAAAATAAGCAGAAAAAGTCTATTATGTAGTGTGAAATAGAGAAAGGAATATTGGTTAGAGATTGTGTCTTTTTCAAAGGATACCTGTCATATGTATCAATTAGGTTTCAAGAAGTGAATATCTCATGCAGGGAAAGCTGGGTGAAATATGAGAAATCTAGGAACAGTCTGTGTATGAGCCTGTAATGCATGGTGGAGGACTTTGGGCGGTCGGTGGATGTGCCGCCTGCAATAGTGAACCATGCACTTGTAAACTGGATTAAAGTCTATAGACTCCTGACTATAGCATTCACAGTTTTGTGCATTGGCATATAGATTATAATGTGTCCTATACAGTCCATACTTGCCGGTTGAAAAAATCTCAGGGATCTTTGTTTATGGGTTTGCATTTTTATGGAATGATGGGCAGATTGGTAGAAGGGCATGTCATTTTTTTCATGGTCAGTCCAGGCCCCAACTCTGGCCCAAGTCAGCGCAGGTGCTGGAGAACAACTCCATACTGGGCTTATAAAAGGTTGCACAGTCTTCACAGGGAAGGAGTGAGAAACTCTACTGGATACTGATGTTTGTGAGGTTTGTGATGCAAATGCCTCCAAGTATCACCATGCCTTACTTCACTGCCCTGTGGCCCCTGTCTCCTCGCCTTTCTTCTTTTTCGGCGCGCCCCTGGGGTGCTGCAGGCATAGGGTATGGATGCTCTAGGCCCCGCCTAATTGACAGCCCGCTATGCCACCAAAATAAAAGCTGTTTTTAAATCTATTAACAGCCCCAAGAGACAGGCAGACCCTGAGACCAGACATGCCAAGAACAGGATATCAAAACTGTACCAGTGGTTTGGGAGGGCTGTTTGGGCAGTACAAATTTGCTTTACCTGTGCACATTAGCTGCAAATGTTTACAAGAATACAAACAAAAAATATGGTGGGCCATGATCATGAAGAGAAGTTGTACCAGAGCCCATGAGCCTTTGCTTAATCTCTTGCAAACAGCTATGCATAGACCTGTTAGTATTACAGTATACACTCATACCTCAATTTTGGAATACAACCCTTTCTGGAAGACAGTTCCAGAATCGAGCAGAGTTTTCCCATAGGGAATAGCACAGCAACTGACCCACAGAGTGTAAAGAGTTAAGTGGTGATGCAACAGCATCACCAGTTACCTTTTCTGGATATACAATAAATAGCAGTGCATAGCACACTGTTTCTTAGCTCTAAACAGCTCTAAACTGTTAGCTCGAAACAGGTTATTCCACTCAAGAGTGGAAAGTTTCTTGCTCTGGAGGGGGGCCCTGTCTTTACTGCTGCTGAGCCCAGTTTGCTAGTCTGGCAGATATGGTAATGCGGTGCACAGCATCAGCATTTAACCCTCTAAAAGGGTCAGAAAACGTATATGATGGATGTGCACAGCATTCCCACTTATTCTCTGCAAAATGCGCCGGCTCAGCAGCTGTACAGACAGGGCCCCCTCTGCAGCAGAAGCTTTCTCTTTAGTGGGAAACCTTGTTAAGAGCAGAGATTCCCTTCATTATGAGGGGATTTGCCACTCCTGTAAGTACTGCTGCTGAGCAGGATGAATATACTGTATACAAGCCTATTGCTCAGTTTGCCAGTCTGGATGGCAAACTGAGCAGGATGCATGCATAGAGGGTATGCATGCTGCTCAGCAGCAGCACAGCCAAACAGACGCAGAAGCTTTCTGCTCTTGAGTGAAAAATCCGATTTAGATCAGGGAATTCCTATCATTATCATGGGAGTCACTCCTGTAAACAGTGGTGCTTGGCTGAACAATAGTTCAGGCAACAGTTATCTCCCCCTATTTTGTTCGAAGACTGAGCAGAGTTCCGTAACAAAACTTTGTGGAAAATTTTGTTTCGAATACCAAATTGTTAAAACACAGAGGTGTTTGAGAACCGAGGTACCACTGTACATTTTAACACCAGTGCTGGCTTGAAGGCAGTGCTGCTCAGATTTTTCAATGTAAAATCTTAGTAATAGTGAACTGGATTTATAGGTCTGTTCTGATTTGCTTATAGCAACTCATCAAAGCTCAGAAGATATGAAAGTTGAGCTCTGGTTGGCTGCTCTGTGCCTCATAATAATTAGGGATGGTCCGAACCGAGTTCGGTTCGGGTTCGCATGAACCCGAACTCTCGGCAATGATTCCCGCTGTCTGCCCTCTCCGTGGAGAGGGTGGATACAGCGGGAGGACCGCCTGGAAAACTGGGATACAGCCATAGCCATAGGCTGTATCCCAGTTTTCCAGGCGGTCCTCCCGCTGTATCCACCCGCTGCACGGAGAGGGCAGACAGCGGGAATCTGATGCTGAGCGTTCGGCAGTTTCGGACCATCCCCAATAATAATGTTTTAAATTTTTCACATCTGCTATATATGTGTAAGGGGTACAAGTGCAGGTATCTGTTAAATTGATGTGATAAAGTAATATGCATCAACCATACTATTGTGATATACAAATTTACAGGATCGCATGTATGGAAATATAGTCTTCTTTGCTATTCTGTACAAAATGTTTTGCAGTTCACTGACATATTTAGAAACCAGAAGGGCACTCCTTTGGCTTTGTGCTGAATTATGGATATCTAAGAAGACATATAAGGGGAGATTTATCAAAGTGTGTAAAATATTCACTGGTGTAAAGTGCTCATAGCAGCTTATTAAAGCTGAGCTTTCGGCTCTGGTAAAATTAAAGCTGAGCTGTGATTGGTTGCTGTGGGAAGTTTACACCAGTGTATATTTTACACCCTTTGATAAATCTGGGCTTTAGTGTGTATGGTGGGAGGTTTTCCAAAGTACATACTAAACATGGTGGAAAAATTGCGTGAACCCAGTGGTATCAGAAACTATTGTTTCAAAAGGTTATCCAGGCTTAGAAAAACATGGTCGCTTTCTTTCAGAAACAGTACCACACTTGTCCTCAGTTTTGGTGTGGTGTTGAAGCTCAGTTTCATTGAAGTAAATGAAGCTGGATTGTAAAACCACACACAGAGGTGGTGCTGTTTTTGCAAGAAAGTAGCTGTGTGTTTTTTCTAATCCTGGATAACCACTTTAAATGTGTCATCAGAAAATTACCTGCATAAATCAAGATATGATATGAGATATACCAACAAAACACAACAATCACTGAACTCAGGGAGAACAGCGAAAAATTCCAATGGAGTACTCATTTACGAGTCTCCACTGATTGTCCCATACAAAATTTGAATATGCAAAAAAGGGGGTCCGTGGAGCCTCAGTTACGAGTCTCAAAACACGGGAATAGCCAGATATCCCTCTCTCCAGAGAAGGAAGCCCATTGCCAAGGGTGCCTCCTAGTGGGGAGAGCACCAAACCACCCTGATACGTAGTCCCTCAGGTCCTCACTCTGTTGCGAGCTTTGGGACCTAAATAGGGAAACACCAGGGTGGCCCCTGTGAGTCAAAGTCTAACTCTGTGGCGAGTATAACGACATAAGACAAGGGTTACCAAGGTTAGGCATCCATCCACAGACTGCAGTTTCGGGGTATTTGCCCCTCGTCAGTGTGGAGCAGGATTCTGGCTACTGGGGCAATGATAAATAGACCAACAAAACACAACAATCACTGAACTCAGGGAGAACAGCGAAAAATTCCAATGGAGTACTCATTTACGAGTCTCCATTGATTGTCCCATACAAAATATGAATATGCAAAAAAGGGGGTCCGTGGAGCCTCAGTTACGAGGTCCCAAAGCTCGCAACAGAGTGAGGACCTGAGGGACTATGTATCAGGGTGGTTTGGTGCTCTCCCCACTAGGAGGCACCCTTGGCAATGGGCTTCCTTCTCTGGAGAGAGGGATATCTGGCTATTCCTGTGTTTTGAGACTCGTAACTCAGGCTCCACGAACCCCCTTTTTTGCATATATATATATATATATATATATATATATATATATATATATATACAGTGTATATATATATATATATATATATATATATATATATATATATATATATATAGTTTTTTAATCAAATCAGATACTAACACATGTCCCATTATTGTAGTATTTTGTATACATGGCAAACAATAAACAAAAAGTAAAATTACACTGGGACATGGAAGTGGTATCCTTACTGAACAGAAAAATTGAAAACATTCACAATACAACTATAAAACTCAACTTTTTCATGTTGTTAGTGCTTGTCATGGAAATCAGTTGCTGCTTCCTAACATTCATATATTTTATTATTTCAAACTCCAGCGTAATACTTTATGTTGCTCATTAAACAATGTTTAATATACAGTATTTTAAAATAATTTTTTATTTTTTTTTATTTCTATGTTACTATCTATATTATAAAATAATTCCAAAATCTTGCAGCTTTCACTCTGACCACTAAGCCTAGTGATAGGCTGAAAGTTCTTGTTCTTGTATCATTAAATTTTTATTGACCTATATGAAGGTGGCAGCAATTTTCCTCACTGGCAGTACTGGCAGAGCAACAAAAAGGTGAATTTTCTACAATGGCAAATGCAAAGCTCAGCTCCTGGTGCCACAAGTTGGATTATCAGAAAATTACATTTCTAACTTTACATATATCAGACCCCCTATTGACAGGTTGGGGGTCTCAATAAATGTCACAATCACTAGTCCCACAGGCAGTAGCCTGGGGAATAAAGCCCCCAAGAGGGAACCTGACTAAAAAGTAACTTTCAATCCATAATTTAAAAATACTATGTAGTAGACAAGAAATAAATAAATACAATCTACAATTCTCTGACATATTCTGACCGAAAACGGTACAATGCAGGCTCTATCCACAGCAGAGCATGTGATTGCTATTTAAAACCCTGATAATAGCCAATTCTACATGTTTTGCTGCATCAGCAGCATCCTCAGGAAGAATAGCTATATATATCTATCTATCAGGGTTTTAAGTAGCGATCACATTGTGCTCAGCTGTGGATAGAATCTACATTGTACTGTTTGCAGTCTGTTCTATACACACTGTATGTCAGAGAATCGTAGATCATGTTTTTAAAGCAACTCTGTACTCACAATCTGAACACCCCCCCCCCCCCCCCAAAACCGCTTGTACCGTCTGCTGCTTTTAATCCAAGATCTGTCCTGGGGTCCGTTCGGCAGGTGATGCAGTTAATGTCATAAGAAAAAAAAAAGTAAACTGGCAGCCCTGTGCCCTATGGCCGTGGCTTACATTGTGTATGCATTAGGCTGGCACACCCTCTCTGTCCCTCCTCCCCACCCTCCTTATCATTAGGAATGACCAAGGCAGATTGCCTCCTATTCATCAGCTGTGTCAGCCCGGCACATGGGCTGGATTGTTAAGGCACCTGTGTAGTTTTCACTGCAGAGGAATAGGAAAAAGGGTGAAGAGGAGGAACAGAGAGGTTGTGCCAGCCTAATGCGTACACAAACTAAGCCCCGGCCAAAGGGCACAGGGCTGCCAGTTTAAAAGTTGTTTTTTATGACAATAACTGCATCACCTGCCGAACGGACCCCAGGACAAATCTTGGATTAAAAGCAGATATCCGAAGGTACAATTGGTTTGGGGGGTCAGATTGTGGGTACAGATTCACTTTAAGTAGATTTCTTCTTGTCTACTACATGCTATTTTTAACTTATGGATTAAAAGTTACTTTTTAGTCAGGTTCCCTATTGGGGGTTTTATTCCCCAGGCTACTGCCTGTGGGAATAGTGATTGTGACATTTAAAGCTTGTTGTCCAACAACCTGGAATTTATCTGCCCATACCATTATAACCTATAGCCCTGCATTCTCGCAGTGGATTTTCATTCCACTGCGAGAATGTAGTGACAGTCATGTTTAACAAATTAGCTGCCGTACTGGTAAAAATAATGAGCAGCCCATGCCAATCTGCCCGACCTTCCTCGTTGCTCTCCTGCATAGCGCTCCTGCATGAGTCTCCAGGTCCCTGCTCACTGACTGCCCTGCCCCCATCGAGCCGAGCGGTGTGATGGGAGCAGGGCAGTGCTCCTAATGGTGCTCCAGGCCATGGATTCAACTACTAACTGCATGAACACTCAGACCACGACCAATCAAAACATTTGACATGGCTCTATGACATGTCAAATGTTTTTTAAAATGACAGCTACATTTTAATTCTTCTTGTCTCTTTTCCTGCAGTGTGCATTCCAGGACTCTTTCTGCCTACACCAGAATAGTGTGCTTCCCTCTTAATTCCAGCCATTTTCTTCCTTTCATTAATCTGTGTTTCTCTCTACCTGCCCCCCACAATTATGACAGTATGATATTTTCGACTACTTTTTGATTGGTTTTTTTTCACTTTCTTTTTTACTGCCTTCACTATTACAGTGTGTATATATTAACCCCTTCACGTCATTAATACATAAATATACGTTCCTGCTGCACATACCCCGTGCAGTAGGAATCTATATACATGTTCCTGACACTGAATGGGTTTGATGTGTGCGGGACTGCTGCGTTGAGAGCGGCCCCACACAAATCAGTGTCCCAGGAGCTGAGGATAATGAGAGGCAGCTGCGATCCTGCAGCTGCCCCTCATTAACCCCTTAAATGCAGCGACCTATAGCGATCGCAGCGTTTAGGGTACTCAGTGACAGGACAAGCTCCTGTCACTAAGTGATCTGGACCCTCGCAGCCATGCTGCAGGGTTCCCGATTGCTTGTACCGACAGGCGGGAGTAATCCACTTACCTCCGTCCTGTCGGATCGGCCATCTATGGATAGAGTCTGCTCTCAGGCAGGCTCTATGCACAGATCGCCGATAACACTAATCTATACTATACTATGGCATAGCATAGGTCAGTAAATGCAATCTAATGATTGCATGTTTGACGATAGACGATGGTCTGAGCACTATTCCATCCAGAAAACCATGATGTATATGTCCCAAATAAAATGACACACTTTTGGCCTCTGTGGGGTATATAGAAAAGTCTATGGATCCATTTGACACATTCCCTAGAACCTATCCCAGAGCTCATGTTAAACATTTCTGGTTTTACATGACTTAAAGGGGTTATCCAGCGCTACACAAACATGGCCACTTTCTTCCAGAGACAGCGCCTCTCTTGTGTCCAGCTTGGGAGGGTTTTTGCTTCTCAGTTCCATTAAAGTAAACGGAGCTTAATTGCAAACCGCACCTGAGCTGTAGACAAGAGTCGTTTTGTCTCTGAAAGAAAGTAGCCATGTTTTTGTAGCACTGGATTTCACAATGTGAAACCAGCCTAACAGTCTGGTTGCCTGAATGCTCAGATTACATCGGCACTGTGCAAGGACAAATTTAGCATGCAAAACACTGATCGAAAGGATGATAATGTGTATACACTGCTTGTCTGAGAAAAAGGGTTCTCTATTCTGAAATAGCTCCAAAGTTCAAAATACTTTGTAAACTGGTAACAAGAGCAGTCAAAACAAAGGTGGGGTATACTTGGCATTTAAGCTTGTAGTGAACACCCTGAGTGCCAGCTTGGCAGACAGTTATGTTGCCCTTTATGTGCCCTTTTTACTTCCTATGCCTGTAGAAAATGTCAAGATTGCTTTTCTAACCTCACCATTGTCTTTTTCCAAGCCGGTAGGAAATGTGAAATCTTGTTGTAACAAAAGAAGGGAAACTGACATGGCTGCCACGATAGGCAATAGATTTTAGCCAGTGCACGTATAGCTTAATTTCTAGTAAGTAAAAAATAGATATAATACAGCCCAATAAATATATGCCATCAATACATGAAAATATAAAGGATTGAAAGCTAAAATTATAAAATCAGTAGACACAAAGTAGCAATGGCTTGCTGAAAAAGTGTGTGCAGGTGGCCATAGTATTCAGAGTCAGGCTTTCATTTCTCAAAAGCCCATTAGAGACCAGTGATCTAAATGAGGCCTGTTGAGTCCATAGATAACATACTGGGATATTGTGGCGAAAGTATTTATTTCCTTAACTAATGCAAAGGTATGGCTGGGCACATCTGTATGTAGCAGATACCATGATGCCTCGCAATAAACTACTGAGGTTATATTGTTCATTATAACATAAAGCTCCAAGTTCCATAAAACCTTGTAGCATTGAACAATGACCCAATGTCTTGTTGCATCTAGTGAACACATTGATCTGATGCTAACTATCATATTCATTGGTTCCTCAAAGTTATCACATGAATCATTTCTGGGGTGACCGTCTTAAGTGTTACATGGCGACTTGTGACCATACTGCTATGGAAAACTAGAGAAAGAAGTAAAGAAGAAGGTCTACTAGACATCCAGTCAATGCATGCACTACTACAGTAATTGAGTAATCTCTATGTGAAACATTTAGCTATGTCCTTAAGAAAGCAAAGGAAAGTTCACTATATGTTATAAATATAGTAACCTGTAGGGCCACTGTAGCTTAAAAACAAACAACATATACTACCACAGTCCAATAATGGCAGTCTTATAAGGATGGCCTATCCTTAATGTGGCTGTGCCTTGTACTGTAGCTAAGTGTCATCCACTTGTAAAGCAGTGGCTCTTGGCTCCTTTACTCTGATGATCTGTGGGTATCCTGAGTGATCAAACATGATGGCTTATCCTAGGCCATCAATGTTTGACTCCCATAAAACTTCTCCATTGAACTTCTGACTATAGCCACACTCTATACTCGACTGTGTTTGGAAGTCGCAGACAGTGAATGGAGCAGTGGCCAAGGATTTGTGCTGTTTTTTTTTTTCTGGGACAAGGGACCACAATCAGTTAGTTATCATCTGTCCTGTGAATAGGGGTAACTCTGAGGGCTAATTCACACATCCGTTGTTCTGTCCGCAATTGAGGGCACGCAATTGCGGACAGAACATAAAATCAATGTTATCCTATGGCCCCGTACACACGTCCGTATGTGCATAGGGGGCCGCGATCTGTGCCGCCCAAAAAACTGACATGTTGTAATGCGGACCGTTTTTTTGAGGCACGGATCTCTGGGGTAATGATGTGTGAACATAGCGCTCCGTGAAGCACGGAGCACTACGGATACACATACGGGTCCGCGGCCTAGGACTACACTACGGGTGTGTGAATGTGGCCTAAGGCTAAATTCAAACGTCAGTAGTTTTCATCAGTTTTCCTGGACCAGGAAATACGGAATCCATTACAACCCATTATTTTCAATGGTGCTATTCATACATCCAGTTTTTTTGTGGATCCGCAATCCGTGACAAAAAAACGGACATGTTGTAATACGGTCCGTAATTATAGAACGGACACCCCAATAGAAGTCTATGGAGAGCACAAAATTTGCGGAGAGTACATTGCAATCCGCAAAACCATCCGTATCACGGATCCGTTTTTTTTATGACATCACCAAGCTCCTCCTGCCACAAATATCTTGCCTGATAGAAATGACTGTAAAATGGCCCCCAGACAACCATGTGACCTTTTTGGGGGGGTTGGGACAGCTAATGACATCATTTTTGTCATCCCCTCTTTTTCTTCACTACACCTTTTTTTGCGGATCCGCAAACAACGGATAAAAATACGGATGCAAAACGGATGATTTTTTGCGGATTGCGGATGAAAAATAGAGGATCCAGAACTTCATCCAAGGAAATAATACTGACGTGTGAATGTGGCCTGACTCTTGGCTAGAGCAGCAACCCCATGCTACATGGGCTATAAACTAAGGGCCCTTTTACACAGAAAGATTATCTGACAGATTATCTGCCAAAGATTTGAAGCCAAAGCCAGGAATGGATTTGAAAAAAGGAGAAATCTCAGGCTTTCCCTTTATGACCTGATCTCTGTTTAATGTCTGTTTCTGGTTTTGGCTTCAAATCTTTGGCAGATAATCTGTCAGATAATTTTTCTGTGTAAAAGGGCCCTAACTCTAACCCTGATGACCAGATAAAGGTTCTTTTAGGCCTACCCTTGGACATATGTCATTGAACATTCAGCCTCGTTTATATATGATACTAGAAAATGTACCCGGCGCTGCCCGGGTATAAAGTGTCAGTGTGTTAATTAGATTTGTTCTAAGGTGCCCAGGAGGCCAAGCTAAAGGTATTGTTTCATCTGAGTTAATCAGTGGAATTAGTGTATACCTGTAGTGCATAGTGGGAGGGGTTCTGTATACCCACAATGTATAGTTTTTAGGGGTTTCGCATATCTGTAGTACATAGTTGGGGGGGCTGTATACCTATAGTGTATAGTTGAGGGAGGTCCTGTATACCTGCAGTGTACAGTTGGTGAAGGTCCTGTATACCTGTACTGTATAGTTCGGGGGTCCTGTATACCTGTAGTATATAGTTGGTGCTGTATACCTGTAATGTATAGTTGGTGGAGGTCTTGTATACCTGTAGTTTATAGTTTGAGGGTCCTGGATACCTGTAGTGTATAATTGGTGGAGGTCTTGTATACCTATAGTATATAGTTCGGGGGTCCTGTATACCTGTAGTATATAGCTGGTGGAGTTCCTGTATACCTGTAGTATATTTGGGGTCCTGTATACTTGTAGTATATTTGGGGTCCTGTATACTTGTAGTATAGAGTTGGTGAAGGTGCTGTATACCTGTATTATAGAGTTGGTGTAGGTCCTGTATACCTGTAGTGTATGGTTTTGAGGTCCTGTATACCTGTAGTGTATAGTTTGGGGTCCTATATACCTGTAGTATATAGTTGGTGGAGTTCCTGTATACCTGAAGTATATAGTTGGTGGAGGTCCTGTATACCTGTAGTATATAGTCTTGGGGTCCTGTATACCTGTAGTGTAAAGTTTGGGGTCCTGTATACCTGGTAGTATATAGTTTTGTGGAGGTCCCGTGCACTTGTAGTGTATAGTTTTGGGATCCTGTATACCTGTAGTGTCCTGTATACCTGCAGGGTTGTATTTACCCGTATGGCAGTGTTATTCAGTCACAGTGTGTCGGTATTGGTCATGTCTGGTATGGGGGTGTTATCCAGTCACAGTATGGAGGTATTGGTCAGGTCTGGTGTGGCCGTGTTATCCAGTCACGGTATGGTGGTATTGGTCAGGTCTGGTATAGCGGTATTATCCAGTCACAGTATGGCAGTATTGGTCAGGTCTGATATGATGGTGTTATCCAGTCACAGTATGGTGGTATTGGTCAGGACTAGTGTGGCGGTGTTACCCAGTCACAGTTTGCCGGTATTGGTCAGGTCTGGTGTGGCAGTGTTATCCAGTCACAGTATGGCGGTATTGGTCAGGTCTGGTATGACAGTGTTATCCAGCACAGTATGGCGGTAATGGTCAGGTCTGGTATGGCAGTGTTATCCAGTCACAGTATGGCGGTATTGGTCAGGTCTGGTATGACAGTGTTATCCAGTCACAGTATAGCGGTATTGGTCAGGTCTGGTGTGGCTGTGTTATCCATTCACAGTATGGCGGTATTGGTCAGGTCTTATATGACAGTGTTATCCAGTCACAGTATGGCGGTATTGGTCAGGTCTGGTATGACAGTGTTATCCAGTCACAGTATGGTGGTATTGGTCAGGTCTGGTGTGGCAGTGTTATCCAGTCACAGTATGGCGGTATTGTTCAGGTCTGGTATGGCAGTGTTATCCAGTCACAGTATGTTGGTATCAGGTCTGGTATAGCAGTGTTATCCAGTCACAGTGTGGCGGTATTGGTCAGGTCTTGTGTGGCAGTGTTATCCAGTCACAGTATGGCGGTATTGGTCAGGTCTGTGTGGCGGTGTTATCCAGTCACAGTATGGCGGTATTGGTCAGGTCTGGTATGGAGGTGTTATCCAGTCACAGTATGGCGGTATTGGTCAGGTCTGGCAGTGTTATCCAGTCACAGTATGGCGGTACTGGTCAGGTCTGGTATGACAGTGTTATCCAGCACAGTATGGCGGTATTGGTCAGGTCTGGTGTAGCAGTGTTACCCAGTCACAGTTTGGTATACCTGTTGTGCCCTGTATATACATGTACTGTATGGATGGAGTAGGGGGTCCTGTATATACATGTACTGTATAGATGGAGTAGGGGTCCTGTATATACATGTACTGTATAGATGGAGTAGGGGGTCCTGTATATACATGTCCTGTATAGATGGAGTAGGGGTTCCTGTATATACATGTACTGTATAGATGGAGTAGGGGGTCCTGTATATACATGTACTGTATAGATGGAGTAGGGGGTCCTGTATATACATGTACTGTATAGATGGAGTAGGGGGTCCTGTATATACATGTACTGTATGGATGGAGTAGGGGGTCCTGTATATACATGTACTGTATAGATGGAGTAGGGGGTCCTGTATATACATGTACTGTATAGATGGAGTAGGGGGTCCTGTATATACATGTACTGTATAGATGGAGTAGGGGGTCCTGTATATACATGTACTGTATAGATGGAGTAGGGGGTACTGTATAGATGGAGTAGGGGGTACATGTACTGTATAGATGGAGGAGATTTTCCCATTCATCTCTATGGGGCGCCTCTCTTTCCCCTCCCCCTCCCCTCCTGTACATCTGGCGGGGACGGGACCTTCGCAATAACCTTCCCGGGCACCCAATGTATCTGTGTGCCAAATTTGGGGTCAAACAGTTCAGGCGTTTGGAAGTCTATAGAGGACAGACAGACAGACAGACAGAAGGACAGACAGACAGACAGACTTTGATTTTTATGATATAGATATATTTTGGCTGTAACCACCACATGGACATTGCTAATTTCTTATATGCATTGTACAGTGTTTTGTTTGAGGTTACTCTAAATGCCAGTATGTATAGAGCTCACTGGGATATGTTGATGGATATGTTTCAATAACAGGAAAAGCAGATATTTTGACATTCAAGAATTTTAAAAACCCTTTGTGATCCTTTATTTTTTGTAACCTCACCCATATTCCTTATTAAAGAAAATGGACATCATAAAGGGGTGACCCCAAGATAACTTAGAACAGAGAGGCACTAACAATAAGTGCCTGGAGTTTTGTGTTCTAGTCCCAGACTTGAATTACATGGGCATGTCTGGCCAGCTGCAATGGCTCTTGTTAATATCTGATGTTCTCTGGGAGTTTTAAGGCTGGGTTCACACACAGTATATTTCAGGCAGTATTTGGTCCTCATGTCAGGTCATCATATTGCAATCAAAACCAGGAGTGGATTGAAAACACAGAAAGGCTCTGTTCACACAATGTTGAAATTGAGTGGATGGCTGCCATTTAATGGCAAATATTTGCTGTTATTTTAAAACAACGGCTGTTATATTGAAATAAGGCAGTTATTTACTGTTATATGGCGGCCATCCACTCAATTTCAACATTGTGTGAACAGAGCCTTTCTGTGTTTTCAATCCACTCCTGGTTTTGGTTGGTATGAGGACCAAATACTGCCTGAAATATACTGTGTGTGAACCCAGCCTAAATGTTGTATCCACAATGATCAGCTGAGAGACAAGCACATTTACTTCACTCAGTACCAGTTCATTACCTTCACCAGGGCTTATTACATCTATTGAGGCCCATGCTAGAATCATGTTATCTAGTTATATAATATAGACAACCCAAAAAAAACCTTTGTATGAACATAATAAAAATCAAACATTGCACAAAAATAGGATAAAAGCTGGCAATCCTGGGATACGTCCAAAAATCGGTCTTTATTGAAACTTTACATACAAAAATAACGAACTCAGAGACAGAAGCTGCCGCGTTTCAGTCTCTCAACCTTCCTCATAGCTCCTAGAATGGTTCTAATTAAGTGATATGGGGGGAGATTTATCAAACATGGTGTAAAGTGAAACGGGCTCAGTTGCCCCTAGCAACCAATCAGATTCCACCTTTAATTCCTCACAGACTCTTTGGAAATGAAAGGTGGAATCTGATTGGTTGCTAGGGGCAACTGGGCCAGTTTCTTTTTACCCCATGTTTGATAAATCTCCCCCATGGTGTCTGTTTTACATTGGTCTTTCTATACGGTACTGCTTGACCATGGACAAAACATGACAGAAATAATTAATGCAGTAGAAACCTATTACAAATAAGCTTAGATTATGGGTGGGATTGAACCGGGTTAAATCTTTCTTAAATTGAGTACCCCTTTAAGTGTGCTTACATGCAAACTCAGAACCAGTTTGTTTTTGTATAAAAATGGCCACATAGGATTTTATGCTAGGTTAATCCTCCCTACATAACTTGGATCATGCTCTTTGATTAAGATGCAGCATTTACAGACAGACCCAAAATGGTTCATTCAGATCAAAATTCATTTCATTGGAGAAAGTAGCATAGCATCCCATACGATCCCATATTAAATTCCCTATGTGCTTTGAACCTCCATTAAGAGGCTTTAGATTGTTGTTTATGGCAGCTTGTGATTTTGCTATGCACTTGAAATTCTTAGCAGTCCTAGATTGATAAGAGTTGGATATTATTACATTAGGGGTTTGCCGTTAATGCAGTTCCCTAATACCTTTCCAAGTATAACATACAATATAATACACTGTGCTCAATACAATGGCAGGTAGAACTTGTATCACACATAACGGAGACCCATCTGCTTCCAACATTTTTCGTATAACTTTGGTACAATAAATTCTACAACTTATCAATTGCTGGTGGTAACTCGACTACATAAAAAAAAATATATATATAATGCCTCAGGGTAATGTAGAAATAGGCACAATGAACACTTGTTACCCTACATATAATGGTGATTCACTTACATCACAGCCTTGTTGTGGTAATGAGAACAGAGAACAAGCAATACTCCACAATCTAATACATCATGGAGTCATTCGTACCGTCTTACCTGAACTGATGAGTTGTGAGATACAAACAGCAAAAAATGCTAAAAAATCCATGCTTTCCAAAATATATCCATCCAATTTCCACAAGAGTTCATAGAGTTGGTGCAGGTCACATACTAGTTCTTTCTGACTGTTTTGTTCGATGCTGCTCTAGCATACTGTAGTTTCCCCTGCTTTCCCATGGACACTGGCATACTACTGTCTCGCTGCTGTCTAAGCACTGGGAGTTTAAGTTCCTTTTTCCTGTTTCCTTTTTAGATTAGGATGTGAAAGGCAGGATCTTTAAGGTATTTCATACACCAGCTCCTAAAGAATATGGAAAATGAACAGAGGAATCCAGAGCATGGGTACAAAATTGTGGATAGTGAACTATAGAGTGGTTGTCCAGTAAAAAAAAAAATATATATATATATTTTTGGTGTATTCTGGGGTATTAGAGAGATGTCCTCTGCTCAGTAGTAGAATAAGGTTCAAGGTAAGCCGGCACTGCATAATAATCATAAAGAATAAATCATAAAGAAGAATCCACAGCATATAACAGATGTACAGATCAACTTCCGTTTCACAATTCACAGCTTTATCAAAGCCATAGAGGGTCAGGCAAACTTCCCCTATACCATGAAACCAATTGATTTGAAAGACAAAGATTTTTGCCGGATAACCCCTTTAAGCAAATACAACCACCACCTACATTGACCTCAATGGTGGTTCCCTTTAAAAGAGGAATTTGGTGAAAATTATTATATTGCACCCCAAAAGTTATACAAGTCACCAATATACACTTATTATGGGAAATGCTTATAAAGCACTTTTTTTCCCTGTACTTACTACTGCATCAAGGCTCACTTCCTGGATAACATGGTGATGTCACTTCCTGGATAACATGGTGATGTCACGACTCAACTACCAGAGCTGTGCGGGCTGTGGCTGCTGAAGAGGATGATGGCAGAGGGATGCTCAGTGTCCCTCCAGTGCTCTGTGTCCCTCAGTGTCTCCCTGCCATCATCCTCTCCAGCAGCCACAGCCCGCACAGCTCTGGGGTCGGGTCGTGACATCACTATGTTAACCAAACCAGGAAGTGAAGAAAAATGAAGACACCAACTGGTGTTTCAGTTCAGTTTTTTTTTTTTATCAGCACCGGAGTTGTCTTTTAAGTTTTTTTTTTTTCTTTTTTAAACTTTATTGTTAAAAACTAGAACACATTCTGTAGGTGGGATGTCCAGTTTTGACTTGTTGCCCAAAATATATGTATCGGCCACAATAGGATTTTTATGGCTCATAATTATAATAAATGTGTCAGTCATAATATGTGCCAAATATTTGTTCGATGACTAATGGTGAATTCCCCCCATTGTTTCTCGTGTAAGTGCAGCAATCATTTAAAATGGTTATGTGTAAAATAGACAGGATGGATGGCTAGATAGATAGATAGGGCAATCACATAGGTGCAGGATTGGTTACACTTACAAAATATAGAAAGAAACTGAAGTGCTTTCAATCTAAATGTTATCCTTTTAAACAACATATAATCCACAATGTCAATAACTCATTGACGCAGAATGACACTTGACAAGAAGTAGGCACTACTAGTGACAGCACAGCGATTTCTCTGTGTATTTTGCACTGTCAGGTGTTTCTGGGCATTCTTTCTCAGATTGATTGCTCCAGTGTATTACTCAGCGCAATAGTGAAAAATCTTTTACAATTGTGTGGTTACAATCATTTAATATTTATCAGGCCTGTGCCTTATAACAAGGTGTAAAAGCCCTATTACACCAAGCCCCCCCCCCCCCCCCCCCCCCCCGGCCGCTGGCGCGTGTAATAGCGCCGGCAGAGGGCAGGGAACGCAGAACAAGCAAACGCTGATCTGACAGGTCAGTGCTTGCTGGTTTCCCCAGATCGGCCTGAGTAACAGGGCCTTAAAGGGGTTAACCAGTGCTACAAAAACATAGCCACTTCCTTTCAGAGACAACATGACTCTTGCCTCCAGTTCAGGTGCGGTTTGCAATTAAGCTCCATTCACTTCAATGGAACTGAGCAAAAAAATCCCGCCCAAGCTGGAGACAAGAGCGGAGCTGTCTCTGGAAGAAAGTGGCCATGTTTTTTGCAGCGCTGGAAAACCTCTTTAAGCCTGTTTGAGCTTGTAACCCATCAAATCTCTATAGCAGATTACATACTAGAAATAAACAAATATTCTTACTGAATGACAACAAGCAGAGATCTTAAAAACCACAAAGAATAAATGAAGCATAGATTTCCTTTAAAAACCTACAATTAAATCCAGTTGAGGGATACACTGACATATACAGGATCTGCAGCAGATGTGATGCTGTGTTTCATCATTTAGTTACATTGATATGTGTGAACAGGTATAAAGAAATGTCAGTTTTTTGCAAAAACAGGTCATAAATACTGAGCATGTTTATTATTCCGAGGGTCCTAGTCAATCATGGCCCTTATTTTATACAGGGTGTGCATTGCTAGCCAATTCTCCATTGATTTTAGTGGAGAGCATTATTACATTGAAAATATGACCTCTTTTACCTCACAATTACAGCCTTATGTATGTGTCTAGACATTACAGGACTGCCCTACACTATGCGAATGTCCATATTACTTATTTCCCTTACGTCCCATTGGCATCACAACATATGGGGTAAATTCGCCCCTGCGAGCCCCTGGGACGAAGGAATATTTAATGAAAAAATAACAATTAAATTTTAATCCCCTCCTCCATGAGGTATAAATAGGCTCCACCTCCCCTAGACCTCAGTCTTTTTTTACTTCGTTGCTGTTAGCCCTAGGGGACTTTGTCCCTCCTCCGTTTTTATGCTTTGATTACCTGTTGCATTCAGGTTTTCTCTCCAGGTAATGATTGCTGGGATGCCGCTGGAGCCGGTGTCCAGGTAGTATCCTAATATTTGCTTCTGCAGGTCTTAACTTTAAAGTTTTCTTACCTAGTGCGTCTTGGAACGCACTCTGCGTGTCACCCGAGCCGCTGGCTTTTCTTCCAGTCGCGTTCAGCTATGGAACGCATCGGCGCTGCGTGCGTCTCAGCACTTTGGCGTCGGTGTGATGTCACTTCCGGGGGCCGGCAGCGGCGCGCGCTCTCTGCACGCTGGATTAGCTGTGTGTTCAAGGCAGAAGGTAAGCTGTTGCTACCTCTAGGTCTGGCTGTCTTCCTCTGGAAGGATTTTCTGTGGCTCATTTGGATCTAATAGAAAACATCTGAGTGCAAAGTGCTGTGATCTCTCTTCTATATACTAAAAGTGTTGCTGCCACCTAGTGTCTCTTTCCGGTATTACTCTAGCCAGGCTAGTGGTTTATATGTATTGTAATACATTGATTATTTGCAGATGTCTGAAATGGAGACCAGTCCTGCTGCTGGCAAAAGACCTTCTAAGAAAGCACTTCATGTGCCGAGTGTGAGACTCCTCTACCTGACTGCTATGGATACCGTAGGAGGATCATTTTTTCCAGATAAGATTCATCCTTTCTTTCATAAAAATATTATGAATGTCTATGTGTTTCAGTACGCTGTCCTTCATGCAGACCTAAACCTATGAGGAGCCTGATGTTCAGGATGTAGTTGTATGGGTCAAGGACTATGTGCAAAAGACTTTAGCGGCTAATGAGAATCGCCGCCCGTGTCCTAAGATAAAGACCAAACGGAGTATTTCTCTCTCTACTCCCAGCCTTGAGTATATTACTTTATGGCTGTAGGATTATGGTCATTTTCAGTTTTACTGTGATTGATGAAGTTAAGTCATCATCTTTTTCTGAAACCTCTTCTACTTCTGAAGATGAGAAATAATTATTCAGGGGGTATTTCACAGCAGATAGAATTCACAAGCTCTGCTAAGCTGTGCAAGCTGAAATACACCCTGAGGAAATAGAAGAGCATAAGGATTCATCCTCCTCAAAAAAGCCTAGGGCTTTTTCTGTGGGTAAGACTTCATTGTCTATGTTACAGGCGGAATGGAAGGAACCAGAAAAGGCTCCGGGTTTGAGCAAGAGGTTTAAGACCTTATATGTTCTCAAGGAAGAACAATGTAAGGACTGGATTGAGCCTCCAAAGGTGGACCCGGCCATAGCCAAACTTTCAAAATGTACTGTGCTGCCTGCGGAGGACGGATCCAATCTTAAGGATCCGATGGATAGAAGGGTGGAGGTAGCCCTCAAGAGATCATATACGGCAGCGGCAGCCCAAGGGGCAGTCTCCATTTCTTCTTTTGAGGTTTCTAGAAGCCTTAGAAGATGGCTGGCCAAGGTCCAGGAAAATTTGGAAGGTAGAGCTAGCAGGGACAAGGTCCTTCGCTCCTTAAAAAAGGTCATTATGGCCATTGACTTCCTCTGCGATGATGCATCTCAGGGAACCAGGTTAGCGTAAAAAAAAAACTAGTACGCTCTCGACCGCTGCCGAAGGGCGCTATGGTTAAAACCCTAGGTTGGAGATGTTAACTCCAAAATTCAGCTCTGTAATATGGAGTTCCAGACAGGTAGGCTGTTTGGCTCTGAGCTGGATAAATTAATGGAGGAATTGTCTGACAAGGAGGGGAAGTCCCTAACATTGTCCTATAAGAGCCGTGATTCCTTTCTCAGAGCAAAATCTCCTCAGCGAGGCAAAGGGAGATACCAGTACAGAGGTCGAGGAAGAAACTATTCCAGTAGAGATTCCGGGAAGCAGCAGAATAAGGACACCAACAAGAAACCAGACTTTTGACGCCAGAAGCAGTCCAGTGGGGGGACGTCTGAGTTTGTTTCTCCCTGCCTGGGAAGAATTAAGAAAAGATCACTGGATGTTAAATATTATTCAAAATGGTTATGTCCTTCATTTATCAACTCTTCCTCCTCCAAGATTTCTTCTGTCAAGAAATCTTAAGCCAGAAAGACACTTAGTCCTAGAGACAGAAATTCTTCACCTCCTTTCCATAGAGGCTCTAGAGGATGTTCCTCTATCTGAGATCGGTCAGGGAGTTTACTCCCCAGTGTTTCTAGTGCTGAAGCCATCCGGAAAGTGGAGGCTTATTATAGATTTGCTATATCTCAACAGGTGCATCGTAAAGAAGACGTTCCACATGGAGAACATAAGATCGGTAAAATCTATCCTCCAGGAGGGAGATTTTATGGTCACCATAGATCTACAGGATGCCTATCTTCATGTACCGATTCTGAAGGCTCACAGGAGATTTTTAAGAATCGCCATCCAAATCCAGGGGAAGGTAAGAGACTTACAATTCAAAGTACTTCCATCCGGAATACCTCCGCACCCTTTGTTTTCACAAAGGTAGTGTCACCATGATGGTTCACTTCCGTCTACAAAGGATAAAGTTATCCCTTACCTGGACGATTAGTTGATTATGACTCAGACTCAGGATCTTCTGAGAGTTCAGTTGAACTATGTCCAGGACATACTTCAACAATTAGGTTGGCTTATCAACATAGAGAAATCAGACTTAATTCCTTCTCGTCAGGTATCCATAAGAACATAAATGCGCTTTCTCGGGCTCCTTGCCTCAGCTGCAGATGCGGTGCCATGGGCGTTGTGGCACATGAGATTTCTTCAGAGAGAAGCACTAACAGTATGGAACCGAGTACTGAACGACTTGGATGCGATGCATGTTGTATCGACTCAAACAAGACATTCTCTAATGTGGTGGAGACAAGTCAAACATGGAGTTTTAATTTCAGAACCACACTAGATAACCATCACGACAGATGCTTCAGGAACAGGTTGGGGAGCTCATCTGACAGTCATCACGACTGCAGGATCTTGGAGTCAACAGGAATCCGCTCTGCCCTCCAACATGAGGGAGCTCAGAGCGATTTACCTAGCTCTTCTTCATTTTTCTCCTCTTATTTTACAGAGAGCAGTCAGAATCCGGATGAACGACATGGCCTGCGTGGCGTAGCTAAACAGGGAGGTACAAGATCCCCTTTTCTCCTCAGGGAAGTAGAGAAGATTTTCTGTTGGGCAGAAACCAGAATAATCAGACTCTCTGCGATTCATATCAGGGGTGTCGACAATACATTGGTGGATCGACTGAGTCAAGGCCTGACATTCCCGGGGGAATGGTCTCTCTCAAGGAGAGTGTTCATTCAGTTAACCCAAAAGTGGGGGCTTCCTCAGAAAGACCTCATGGCATCAGCAAGCAATGCCAAACTGAGGAATTTCTGCTCCCTTTACAGGGCAGACAATCCCACGGTAGTGGACTCAATGACAATACCATGGACATACCAGCTGGCGTATATCTTTCCTCCCATAGCCAGGATTCCCAGAGTTTGATGAAGATCAGTCGTCAGTGATAATAATAACTTCCTTCTGGCCGAAGAGGTCATGGTTCACCCTGCCCATGAATATGAGCAGAGGGGAATTTTGGAGGTTACCTCTTCATCCGGATCTAATATTCCAGGGTCAACATCTGTGCAGGAATCTTTCCAGCCTTAGCTTGACAGCTTGGAGACTGAGAGGACCGTATTAGACTCAAGTTTTTCTGAGAAGGTATAGTATACCCTTTCTCACGCTCGTAGTAGCACTACAAATAAATCTTATACACGTATTTGGGAGATTTTTCAAGATTGGTGTGCAAGCAGGAGTATTGATGGACTTAAACCTTCTACTCCACAGTCATTGGAGTTTTTACAGGAAGGCTTCTATAAAGGATTAAAACCTAGTTCCATCAAGGTGCAGATAGCAGCCCTCTCTGCACACCTAAACTCACGTTTTTTTCAGAACTTGGAGGTAAAGAATTTTGTTAAGGCTAGACTAGGCCTAACCTGGTAAAGCAGGTAGACCCATGGGACTTATCCTTTGTGTTTAGACGCCTGTCTCTTCCTCCCTTTAAGCCTTGGGAGGAAGTAGACTTCAAGTTAACATTGAAAGTTTCTCTTTTACTAGCCATTACCTCTGCTAAGAGAGTTGGAGAACTTCAAGCCCTTGGCTCCGCACCTCCATACGTGATTTTTTCCCAAGACAAGGTTATCCTTGGGTTCCTTCCAGGATTCCTGCCTGTGGTGGCTTCATTTGCCAACATCAACCAGCCTATAGTATTGCCTGTATTTTCTCCTACTGGATCATCTGAAGAAGACTTGGATCTTTCTTTATTGGACGTATCCAGAGCTATCAAGATCTATCTACATAGAGTAGGTGATTTTCGTAAGACAAAAGGTTCTTTATCCCTTTCGCAGCAAAAAACAAGGGGAGAAAGGCTTCAAAACCTTCAATATCCAGATGGATCTGTGACTCCATTACCTTACGTTACTCCTCTGCAGATCTGGATCCACCAGAATTTACCAGGGCTCACTCTACTAGAGCTGTGGCCTCCACTTGGGCAGAGCGTGCCGCTGTGCCACTTGAGGACATATGCCAGGCAGCTACCTGGTCGTCTTTGACTACCTTTGTGAGATATTTCAGGCTGGATACTTCTTTCTTGTCAAGAACAACCTTTGCAAGATCTGTTCTTAATGCGGATGTAATAAATAGCCCGCCCATTGGGGATAATGCTTGCTAATTCCCCATATGTTGTGATGCCAATGGGACGTAAGGGAAGCTAAAATTATTATGTTAATTTTGTTTTCCCTGAGACCCATAGGCATCACAAGACTCCCTCCCTGTGTTTTTTTTTTTAAAGATTTTATTTAAGTTTTGCATATAGAAAACATACAGAAACAAAAACAGAAACGGGCACAGTCCGCCCAGTATATTTTGCGGGAGTGTACGCCAACAGGGAACCAAAAGAATATATATGGTCATAATATTGGATAACCCAACCAAGAGGGCAGCAGTAGGTACGTAGCATTCCCTCTCTGTGTTTTATGTTTCTTTATAATTAGACTGAGGTCTAGGGGAGGTGGAGCCTATTTATACCTCATGGAGGAGGGGATTAAAATTTAATTGTTATTTTTTCATTAAATATTCCTTCGTCCCAGGGGCTCGCAGGGGCGAATTTACCCCATATGTTGTGATGCCAATGGGTCTCAGGGAAAACAAATTAACATAATAATTTTAGCATACCATCATTATCCCAGTCATTGTGTCTCTGCATGAACAACACAGACCTAATCTCATCATTATGGAGGACAATGCTCCAGCTCATCGAGGTAGCATCATTAGGGAGAAGCTGCTGGAGACTGGGGGACCTCCAATGGAGTGGCCTGCACTTTCTCCAGATCTGAATGCCATAGAAAACCTATGGGATCAGCTGATCACCCGTGCAGAGCCACATAACTCTGTACCCAAGAACCTCAATGACCTGAGGGCCTGCCTTCAAGAACAGCGGGATGCCATGCTTTAGCAGACAATAAGTCGACTTGTGAACAGCATGTGTTGTCAAGCTGCAAATGATGCTCAAGGGCACATGATAAGTTAGTGAGAAAGTGACATTTTGGTTGAGGAATGCCCACCATGGCTGTTGGCTTCTGTTTCAATAAATTGTTTGAGATGAGGAAATCACCATTGTATGCTACTACATGATATATTTCATGATATATTATCACTGTAGCGTGAACATTTTACTTTCTCCATAAATTTCACCCGCAAGACAACTATCCCTAACTTTTTGTGAGTAGTGTATAAACAGTGGCCATTTTTCCAATGTACAGTGCCTCTATATTATATTTTCTCAACACAAAACACTTACGGCATCTGAAGGTGCATTTGCACATATTTCCCCTGTAAAAATGAGGCAGAATGTAACATAAATATACAATGCTGTTTGATTGTATGAAACTGAAGATCACATAATGCAGTATACAGACTGTGATAATGGAACATATCTAAAAGCATAGCAACCCACCACAGCCAAATATACAGCGGTCACTTTTCCAGATATCAAAAAACACAAAGCACCAAATAGATCTCCCCCACCCTGATATATTGTCATGCTAGTAAATTCCCGGCATTTGGCAGACATTTCAAAGATGTGGCATGCATGTAGTTAATGTAACACCTCAGCATGCTATTATCTGTCCCTCCCTATGTACTATACAGCTCCTGTGCCTGAAATGCTCAGCCTCTACTTCCTCCAATGAGGAACTATCCCTGCCTTGTCCACTCCTTTTCCTGTAATACGCCCTACTAGTGATCAAACCCTTCTCATCCCTCACAACATCCACACCTAGCATGTTTCTTGCCAATGCATCCCATCCTTTGACTACTTGCTGACAGCACATTGCTATTATATCACTGCTGTGCTGAGGCGGAAGGGTTCATATACTTTACTGTACATGCCAAAGCTTTACTGTGCTGAGTACATTTTGGAATCGGCATTCATGAAGACATTTCAGACACTGTGTGGCAGATGTGATCAGCTTTGACATGACATTGATTTACTATAGTCCTGCTGTAAAAGAAATAAAGTTACCCTTAAGGCTGCATTCACACTATGTATATTTCAGTCAGTATATTTCAGTCAGTATTGTGGTCCTCATATTGCAACCAAAACCAGGAGTGGATTGAAAACACAGAAAGGCTCTGTTCACACAATGGTGAAATTGAGTGGATGGCCGCCATATAACAGTAAATAACTGCCATTATTTCAATATAACAGTCGTTGTTTTAAAATAACAGCAAATATTTGCCATTAAATGGCGGCCATCCACTCAATTTCAACATTGTGTGAACAGATCCTTTCTGTGTTTTCAATCCACTCCTGGTTTTGGTTGCAATACTGGCTGAAATATACTGACTGAAATATACATATACTGACTGAAATATACTTAGTGTGAACCCAGCCTAAAAAATATTATATTATAGTATTTTAGATTAACCTTTGCAAGTGTTTGTTTTTCGAATTGTTTTAAAAACCAGTGTCCTAATGTAGTGTTGGGATCCCCAGCAGCAGTGTATAAATCCTGATTAAAGTCCCTGAACACTTTATATAGACAGCCGCTATTAACCCCTTAAGGACTGGACCTCAAATGGCCTTAAGAACTTGGGTCAAAAAATGCGATTCCGCAAATTGTGGGGGGTTTCAATGTTTATGTAATGCACTTTATGGTAAAACTGGCATTGGCACTGTCATCCTTTATTCTATAGGTCAGTCTGAACACAGCGATATGCATGTTTACTAGGTTTTCTAACGTTTTACTTTTTTATTTTTTATATTTAAAATGGCCCTATTGTAACTCCTATAGCGCATTTATTTTTTCACCTACTGGGTCATATGGGTGTCATTTTTTGCGTCATGATCTCTAGTTTTTATTAGAAACATTTTCTTTTAGATCAAAACGTATTGATCGCTTATTTTTTTTATAGATAAAATGTCATTTAAAAAAGCAATCTATGCGTTTTTTATTGCTTTTTGTTCACGCCGTTCAACGTGCGGGAATAATATTGTTTTATTTTAATAGATCGGGTGATTATGCACACTACTATGTATTATATGTTAATTAGCTTTATTATTTTTATGTGTGTTGTGTATAAAATGGGAAGTGGGGTAATTTTCATATTTATTGGGGGAGGGGCTATGGGACATTTTTTAAAACATTTATTCTTTTTTCGTTTTACACTTTTCAGGTCCCCTTAGGGGACTTTAACATTATTACATACACTGATCACTGCTATGCCATAGCATAGCAGGGATCAGTGTTATCAGCGATCTTCTGATAGAGCCTGCCTGTGGCAGACTCTGTCAGAAGAGTGAAGACCTGACTGCATGGAGGAAGGTAAGAGACCTCCGGGAGTCAGGCCATGCGACCCCCGCAGCGTGTCTGCAAGGGTCCTGATCGCCAAGGGACATGAAATGCTCCTGTCACTTATACAGTACTTAAAGCCAATCGCGGCTTTTAAGGGGTTTATGGCGGGTGAGCCCGCTCCATAGCCAGGGACTCCGGCAGGCCATACATATACACCCTTCTGCGTTAATACACAGGCAGTGGGGTGTAAATGTATGCCCATGTTCGTTAAGGGGTAGATGATCATGATTAATGGCTGTCTATATTACATGACGGCCGCCTTTCCTGCTGTGTTACCATAGTCTAATAACGTATTAAATCTTGCATAAAATATTACAGAAGGTTTAGTTGGCTAGACTAGAAAAAAACTACAAATACACTCTTACTTCCTTACAAATAAGCGAATATGAAGTAATAATAAAAATAATGATATTTATTTGTATTGTGCCATCCGATTCCGCAGCGTATATAAAGTGAGTCCGATTGCTATATTATAAAGTCCAATTACTATATTTTAAATAAAGAGAGACCCTCTGTATTTAGGATAATTCATAGGAGATTCCTAAAGCTTTCGGTGTTCCAGTATAAATGCTATTCAGACATGGATCAATCTATGTAAGTCAGCAATAAATGCACATTGGTGGTTTAGAGGAGATATCCCCAAAAATGCTGTGGAATCATGTAGAAAAGTAGAATAATTTCACCAACCAATGTTCAGGCTGATATGTGTCCCAGTGTACTGTAGTATAGTTGCTATTCACCATATTGGTATTATGATAACTGAAGCTCCAGCTCATGATGATGGTCAGAATTCAGTGCAAGTAGCATGTAGCAATGAAACCTTCTAGTCAGGTACGAAAAGCTCAGTTTGGTGGACATGGCATAATGGTGCAGGGAATGCTTTACTAGTGTACCCTGTAGCCATTCATACCCGTGGACTGACATTTGGACGTAGCATAAAGGAAAAACCACGGCATCTGGTGGACTATCCTTATACTGCAGACAGAGACTTTGGTTTGAGAAAGGTCCGGGAGGACCAAAACGTTGCTCAATACTATTGTTGTCTCACTTTTCTGGTTGGAACTAAGCACATTGGGGGAGATTTATCAAACATAGTGTAAGTGAAACGGGCTCAGTTCAGTTGCCCCTAGCAACCAATCAGATTCCACCTCTCATTTTCCAAAGAGTCTGTGAGGAATGAAAGATGGAATCTGATTGGTTGCTAGGGGCAACTGAGCCGGTTTCACTTTACACCATGTTTGAAAAATCACTCCCATTATCTTTGTAGCAAACAGTCCCTTAATCTGCATAGCTACTAGAGTTCTGTGGCTTTTCCTTTATGCTAAATAGAGGTTGAAGAACACATTTCCAAAGAGCACCTACCTCATACAAGGGGTGCGATTCAAATATCCTACACCAACTAGTAGGGCTTATCTAAGTATTATGGCTGATCAAATTCATCGCTTCATCCCTATGGCAGAAGGACCTGACAGCAGATCTACCAGCAGATCTTGACTTGACAAAGATTTTGCATGTCTACAAATTGCTCCATAATATATATAACATAATATATATAAAAAAAGGAATCCCACACTTTCAACCAGATAATCAAATAACTTATTTTATTCCATAACTTTAGAAACTGAAGCTACTAACATATCAAATGATTTGTATAAAAAGCTTTAGTACAATACATATGTGCATGTGCTTCTGAAACTGAGAGGGTTCACATGAACGCTTAAGAAAAAGAGAGTGAATATACTGCCAATATGCTGATTCTGCCGGACAGCAGGAAGGAAAAATGAGAAGCTTTAGTTCCTGGAGTTCTGTAGAGCATCTATGAGAGTTTTATTATATTCTGCTATCTGTTTAGTTACATTCTTCATCACTTGCTTGTAGTCACTCTCCTGGCTCTTTGAAGCAATGACTGCAGAGATGTCAAGGAAATAAAGCGTTCATATTATACAAATACATATATTTTTCCATCTGGACAGACTAAGACTATGTTCACACTACGTATATTTTCGTAAAACTACAGCCGTTGTTGCAGACTGCAACAACGGCTGTGATTAATACGAAAATATATGTTGCATTGCTGTCTATGGAATCCCGGTCGGAGTGTATACACATAGCATACGCTCCAGCCGGGATCCCTAGTGGTGCAGAGAGAAACGGACATGACAGTTTTCTGCGGCGCTATTCATTGAATAGTGGCAGCAGAAAACTCTTGTCAGTGCACACTATGAAGTGAGTGGCTTAGGCTGCGCGCTCCATTGTTTGCAGTGGGGAGTTCTGATGCGGGCACGCACAGATGCGCCCGCATCAGAACTCAGCGTCGCGAAGAACATCCGGCCGGTACTGCAGCCGGAAAGATCATCTGGCCGGTATTAAGTCTGTTCCATTGCTATATGGGTCATTTGGTGTATATATTAGGAGCAGTTCCCAGTATATATCTTGAACACTCATTTATTATGAAATTCCCCTTTAAATTTTCACTTACCCAGTACAACAAGCTGGGAATACCTAACTTTTCTTACCTGAATAAAACTTTGGTAACCACTGATGCTATCATGAACAATAAAATGCCCCAAGGGTAACCATATCTTGACATAGGGAAGCAGAACAACAAAACAAAATCAGTACAGTTTACAGTAGGGCTATCACTTTCCAATATTTTTTATTTTCCCTCAGTGCTGCATTTCGAAAATTCAAAGGATACATTCTTTCATCACAAAGTTATTTTGCTCATGCTGTTGCCATTTTCTTTCCAGATTTGTGAGCTGTAAATGTAAAAAAAAAAAGGTAAAACAAACTCAAAAACTCTGCTGTTGTTGGAAACATGGGTAAGCAGTATGTCAATGGTAATTTAGCAGTGCCAAAAAGAATGACATGGCATCCAATGATTTCATAGGATGACAGTGTGTCACCTATATGGGTGGTTTTACCTGGTATTGCAGCTCAGTGCCTCTGCACACATTCAATGGTTGGACCAATAGCCAATGGAGGATATGCTAGAGAGAAAATGTAATACTTCACACACAGGAATAGCATGCTTTCAGCTACCTGGGAGTGCGTCTCATTATCCTGGAGTTGAGTTTTCAGTTTTTCATGCTCAGAATTTATCTGTGCCATGGTCTTCTTAAAAGTGTCTTTGCGTTTGCTTAAAATGATTTTATCTTCTTGGAGTTTCTGGTAAAATGAACACACAGTTTCCAGTTACACAATATTATTCCACTTCTTATATAACATCTACATAAAAGCTGTCAAATTCATCTATTTTACCAATTCATTACTGAATATTTGTGTCACTGCCTGGCATTAGATATTAGATGTACAGTGTCACACAACATGTATTGCTTTTTCATTATTTATGATTGGAATTAAAGGGAATTTTTCGGGTTCCATACTGTTTTCTATCTAAGCCAGGGGTGCAGAACACCAATATACCGTTAATTTTGTAAATGCCTATTTTACTGTGCCGGAGCTAGATGTAACAGCCTGATAGATTTAGAAGACGTGCTTCCATCCATCCATCCTGAAGTATAATCAACAGTTTTATCAATCTGGACAGTTGTCCATAGAGTGGACATTTGTAATTTGTATATTTGTGATGTACACTTTTATGCCTATTATACACTTCTCAAAAAATATAGGGAACACTCAAATAACACATGCTAGATCTGAATGAATGAAATATTCTCATTGAAAAAAAAATGTATTAACCAATGGAGGCCTGAATTTGGAGTAACACACAAAATTAAAGTGGAAAAACACAATACAGGCTGATCCAACTTTGATGTAATGTCCTTAAAACAAGTCCAAATGAGGCCCGGTATTGTGTGTGGCCTCCAAGTGCCTGTATGACCTCCCTACAATGCCTGGCAATTCTCCTGATGAGGTGGTGGATGGTCTCCTGAGGGATCTCCTCCCAGACCTGGACTAAAGCATCTGCCAACTCCTGCACAGTCGGTGGTGCAACATGACGTTGGTGGATGGAGCGAGACATCATGTTCCAGATGTGCTCATGCGGATTCAGGCCTGGGGAACATACGGGCCAGTCCATAGCTTCAATGCCTTCATCTTGCAGGAACTGCTGACGCACTCCAGCCACATGAGGTCTAGCATTGTCCAGCATTAGGAGGAACCCTGGGCCAACCGCACCAGCATATGGTCTCATAAGGGATCTGAGGATCTCATCTAGGTACCTTATGGCAGTCAGGATACCTCTGGCAAACAAAGAAATGCCACCCCACACCACTACTGACCCACTGCCAAACCGGTCATGGTAAAGGATGTTGCAGGCAGCAGATCACTTTCCACGGCATCTCCAGACTCTGTCACGTCTGTCATACGTGTTCAGTGTGAACCTGCTTTCATATTTTAACAGCACAGGTTGCCAGTGGTAAATTTGCCAATCCTGGTGTTCTCTTGCAAATGCCAAGCGTCCTGCATGGTGTTGGGCTAAGAGCACAGCCCCCATCTTTGGATGTCAGGCCCTGTCTCCTGGTAGCGCCTCCAGCCTCTGGACACTACGTTGACAGACACAGCTAACCTTCTTGCCACAGCTCTCATTGGTGTGCCATCCTGGCTGAGCTGCACTTGTGTGGGTTGTAGAGTCCATCTCATGCTACCACGAGTGTGAAAGCACCACCAACATTCAAAAGTGACCAAAACATCAACCAGAAAGCATAGACAGTGAGAAGTGCGTGACTCCAAATCCAGGCCTCCATTGGTTAATTTGATTTCCATTGATTATTTTTGTGTGATTTTGTTGTCAGCACATTTAAACTTTGTACAGAGCAAAGTATTCAATGAGAATATTTCATTCATTCAGATCTAGGATGTGTTATTTGAGTGTTTTTTTTGAGCAGTGTAATCTGTAGCCAAATAGGATGCAATAAGCTTTAATCTTAAGCATTCATGGCATATTGGCAGGATATATCATAAATGTTTGATAGGTGTGGATTCCTGATTCAATGACCCTATTAAAAAATTGATTGATTATCATCAGCTGATCCCCTAGTTTTAAAAAGGTAAAAAAAAAAGAAGGTTTTTTTTTAGTTACATAGTTTTACCAGGTCGCCGCATCGGCTTGATTTGGGGGCACCTGGCATCTCCCGCCACTCAGCCAGTCAGAGAGAGATCCCAAAGCAAGCCGGAGCAGGGACCCAGTAGGTACCCGGGCTGCAAGGGGTTAAGGGCGCTGACTTTGACATACTTGCAACGGGATGACAATCTAGTTGCGAGTATGTCATTCCATTGAAGTGAATGGGAAGGTACCCGCAGCAGATTTTGCTGCGAACTTGTATGAAATCCGCTGCATATATGGTACATGTGAACCCGGCCTTAATCATATGTCTAGTGATAAAAGAAAAAATAGACTAGAAATAGACTTTTTATGTATAGTATTTCTGTCTATAGTAGAGTGACTGAAGTAAAGCTGTAGTGGATGGAAAAGAAAGAAAAAGAAAACCATGTTATGTAATCTTAATATACTGTACAACTGACAACACAATACAAAAGTTGTCTAGAGTATAACCTACTTGGCAGTGGATACATTCTTGCATTTAAAGTGTAAGGCCCTGTTCCCACTGATCAAAACTAGCATAATTCAATTCCGCCGCGGAATGCCATTAGCCTGCCGCTCATAATGGGAGTCTATGGGAGGCGCGCGCTCCTGCCCTGTCCGCGCTGAAGAATGAACATGTTCATTCTTCAGTCCAGACAGGGCAGGAGCGCGCGCCTCCCATAGACTCCCATTATGAGCAGCAGGCTAATGGCATTCCGCTAGTTTTGCTCAGTGGGAAAGGGGCCTAACTGGTACAGACTGTAGCTCTACCTCACATATTTTGGTTGAACATGCAAAGCTCAGTATGTGAAGTGTCTCCTTTTGTGTCGTACAGAGTATAACCACTTATATTTCATAGAACATAATAAAACCAGGCTCTTGTATTAAAATTTAGAGCAAACAGGTCCCCAGTCTGTCCTAAATGCACAATAATTCTAGAATAACCAGATAATTTGATCTAAAAATGTACAAAAGTTTATCTTTACTAGAAATAGCCTCTAGCAAAGTTGGTGATATATTCTATTGCTATAAACCTGGAGACTTGTAGTAGTTTGGATGTTGTCATAATTCAGTAATATCTAAGAAATGAAAACTGGCCCACTCAGGGCACTTTATGTGACCAAAAAATATCAAACCTAATTTTGGATCAGCAAGGAATCTTCTGGCCCAGACTAACTGAAGAATTTGCATAATGAAGACTATGAAAATATACAAATGACAATGCATGAAGTGCATGAGATATTCTGAAATATGTAAGGGCCCAATTACACTAAACAATTATCGGCCACACCAAACATTCAGTCCGATAATCGCTTGGCGTAATAGGTCATGTTAAAAGACCATGTTCAGCTGTCAAGCACGATGCAGGCTGATTGTTGTCTTTCAACATGTTCAGTCAAACGATCACGACAGTGATGGTCTGCAACCAGTCGCTCAGTGCTGCTCTCAATGGGTTACCCTGGCAGGATCATCTGGCCAGCCCCTCCCGCACTCTGTCTGTGCATGTGATAGCACAGGCAGCGAGCAGGGAATGAGGAGAAAGCCAGTGCTGATCTGACAGGTCGGCCTTCATTTCCTCCTCTTAATCATGCCATGTAATATGGCCCTTAAGGAGAAAGACTCATAGGAAACTCATATGAGAAAGACTCATAGGAAAATAGGTGTACTGTAGGTCATTAAACATGTATTCCAAAAATACCCACGCTATGGTTGTTCTTTTAACGTTCCTGTTCTCATGGACTCACAGCTGTAAGTCTGTGAAACACAACTTTAAACACGTCTCCTATTTGGTGACTTACATTCCCCCTCCTTGTGGCATTAGCCCAAGCAGTACTGAAACACACGCGGGGGGAATGTCAATCATTGAGCAGGAGACGTGTTTGGTGCTCTACTGGGCAGAACAGGGCAGAAAGGTTATACAAATGGTTAGACAGCACAGATATGTTTGAAATACATATGGTGCCAGAAGTTCCATATTGAAACTGCAAGTGATCCAGAAATGCCTGCAGACAGCCCAGATGACACCACGCAGCTAATCTACATGCTGCAAAGAAACTATTATATAGGGAGACATGTTATAAAAACATATATGGCATGGGGATGTTTGGAAAATATGTTATATGACCTACAAATTAGTACCAGCAATTTCATATCAAAACATCTAGTGGCATATGACAGGTTCCCTTTAAGGAAACTCTGTAAGAACAGTACTGTAAAATATGTGAACTACTTTCATATAGATAGGCAGCCATTAGGCTTTCTGGGAGGATGCAGATGTATGGTGTAGATGAGTGCTACTTTCACATATTTTGCTGCCTGCTTATACAATACCTGGGGCAGACCACACATTACCTTTTTCTTCTCTTCTGCTGAGGCTTTAAGGGCATCCAAGTCACTGTAGGTTTCTAATCCTTCAGACATTTGCTGGATTTTTTCCTTCAGGGAAGCCATCTCGCTGTTTATCTTGGATTCCAGCTGCTCTACTTTCTGAAGATCCTGCTGTAAGCGTTGGCTCTCTGAGGGAACACATACATTATTTAGCATTTATACATTCATTTCACATTTTTCAATTAGAGTTTAGGTGCATGGAAAACAAAACCCGATAAGATAACACCCCTCTCATAAAAAGCTTTCTCGTAACGGATAAAATGAGAGTTCTTTCAGCGCGTGTTTTAGGCGCCTCCATACTCCCACTGTTACACTAAATGCTTCCACAGTCATATGGAAAAGATTCATCAAACTGTGTAAAATAGACAATGGTGTAGATTGCTGATAGCAACCAATCACAGCTCAGCTTTCAGCTTCCATAAAATAAAATCTGAGCTGTGATTGGTTGCTTTGATACTAATAAACAAATATAAAATAGTTAAAAGTGTTAATAGTGTAAAGACTAATAGACATTTCTTTTTGCTTCTTAATTAGTGTAGAATATTTTAGGTTGTCAACAGCAACAACATTTTTCCCCATATATCACTTCAGAAATACGTAGTCTTCTCCATTGTGCGTGAGCCCAGTAGTCCTCATTATTCATGAGAAGCAGAAAACTCCGCCCACCAGCTGCTGATTGGCAGTTATCTATCTATGCTTTGTATAGGCAGTCACCTGTCAATCAGCAGCTGTAGGGCAGGGGCAAGGTTGCGGCAAGAATCCTATTTTCCTGCATATTAGGAGAATAATGTAATACACTGATCTGTTCAGCATTTATATCACTAGTTTATGCTGCCCTCATATAAGGTGGCATAAACCTAGTGACAGATCCTCTTTAAAGTTTATGTGCGAAAAATATTATTATAGACAAGCAAACTTTTCAAAGGTTTGGTTAGTTTGGTTAACCTAGAGAGTAACAACCTGCTCAGCCAAGCACTGGCCGCGGTGCTGTCCCATCACAGTCAGTGATCGGCACGATTTTGGCAGCTGCGCGGACCCAGAGGGGGACACCAGGGGTGAAGGGGGGGGGCAGATATCTTCCCATCTTTTACAAAGTTAGGAACGAAACTTGGCTGAGGAAGTTCAGTTCGCTCATCTCTAGTCACTATGACTTAGATTACACGCCTTTTTACCCCCCCTTGGGTGCAAATTCATGATTAATAATTCATGCATAATTTTATTTTTGTACATTATTATTGGGGGGGAGGGGCTGCCATCATGCCTGAGCTGTTTTTAACAGCATTTATAAATATGCTTTATGGCAAGCCCTTTGGACATAAAATAGACTGGCCCACTGGCTCACATTATAGAATCATTTTCTGAGTATGCTCCGAGACCTGTGCAGATGTCATTTCACAGGGATCCACTGTCTGTGGAAGGATACTTGGCCTTAGTTTTTCCCTTATTATTACATTGACTTATAGGGCCACTAAATATGGTGGTTTTGGTGGTTTCCCTACAGGAATCACCCCTTGGCTGGGTCCTTCCTGGAGGGATATCTGGCTAGTCCTGTGTTTCGAGACTCTTAAGTGAGGCTCCACAGGCTCTTCTTTTGCATTTTCATTTCACAGGTAAGGGGAGTTTGCTCTCAGAGCTTCAGCTATTGTGGAAGACCCTGTAATTCAATATGTGATGATAAGGAGGACAATGCTCGGTAATAGTCTATACAGAATCGGAAGTCTCAGCTTAGTTTTAGGCTTAGTGGTTAAAATAAAAACTGCAGGCTTATTTTATAATATAGATAGTTAAATGAAAAATTAGAAAAAACATAAACAATCTAAAAATGTTTAACATAAAAATTGATTTAAAACAATTTCTGTCGACATAAACAGACAAAACTTTTCTTTTTGTCAATAAAGTGTGTCCCATCACATTCTGACATTGTTTCTGTCCAATCTGTGTTCACAATATGTAGGGACCCACTGATAACAGAACTCACAACTTAACCAATATGGCTGCATTTCCTGCTGTTGGTTATGCAAAAACGGCTCACTGACTATCCGCTTAGAAGATCATCAGTCCTAGGGACTCACTATCCCATGTGCTCACATTTTAGAGGTCATCTATACCATTTCATTTGTTTCTAAACTACCAGACTAGTTTATACAGTAAGTGTTCCCCTGCCTCCCCCCCCCTTTTTAGGTGTTTTCCTATGTCACATGGGTATATGATACTAAAATGTCACAAACTAAAAACAACAAACAATAACAAAAAGAAATCATTAAAAGCAGACAAAATAAACCAAGAGGAACGTGAAAAACATCTTCAGACATCACAGCGCTTTACTTAACTGCTTAAAATATACCGGAGCCTTTATCAATATGAACTATTACATGTTTCTCCCCAACAAGATTTTGAAGCAAGCATATGTGCATTATAATTTATCTTACTCTAACAGGGTTAGCAAAGAAGTCACTGCTAAAGAATAAAAAATAAATAATAACTGCAGTCAGGAAGAGGATACAGGCCGGTTCCTTTAGATATGCTGAGAAGTGGCAGAAGGTATGTACAAAGCGATCCAGCCTGAGACCAAACTTCTTGACCTCAGAAAAAACATCTGAGGAACAATAGCATTAGTGAAATTGTTTACTCTGGGCAGCTTCCTCTTTCTTATGCCGGGCTGCTGATGAATTTTCTTCTTTCACCAACAAGCCATTAAAAGATGTTTAGATCACATTTCATCTTGGCTACACTGAGTGGATCCAAATCTATTTGCCAGGCTGCAAACACACTTCACTATGACAGTCTACAGTGACAGCTTAAAAAGGAACTTTGTGAGGTTATACTGTAGGTTACACACAGCTGGCTGCAGAAGGGGTTACTGTGGAGTTCAGATGCAGCTGTTCTTGGCCCCCTAAACAAAAGCATGGGGTCAAGTAGGTGAAGTGCATGCCATACACTGTGTAGCAATGCAAACATGTGGTGTGGCATGGACAGGGGCACCATTAGCTTTACCAGTTCTTCAGCAGTTCAGAATTTGTAAGCAGCAAAAAAAGTTTTACCTGGTGTAGATGGCATTTTACGGTTTCAAAGGGCCAGCTGTGCATAAACTTGTGTGTCAACTCCTGTTTTGTTTTTTGTTTTTTTTATGCGCAACGGGGCCTTTGGGGGAGGGGGGGGGGGGGGGGTTAGGGCATAGCTGCATTTAACATTTTTCCACCGGAAAAAATGGCTGCGGAAACATTGCCAGCTCAAACACAGAGGCTCAGGTGCGCACAGGATTTACGTTGAGATATTGCATTGTTTAGTCTTGCTACGTACAGGAGAAATTCAGAAAGAAGCTTTAAGTCTCTCTTTACCAAAATCCTAATAAATTAATAATAATATTAATGGGGTGGAAGTATACTCCTTACCAGATGTCAAATTCTTTGCGGTGCTCTGAGATTTGTGCATTTCAGTTTCCTTAAAGGTAAGGTCCTCTTGCATAATTTTGAGGTCTTGTGAGGTAACTGAAGAGATTTGTTTCATTCGATTTATATTCTGTATAAAATTAGAATTGTGTCAACATTAATGCAGTTTCAGCAGAACACAAACAATATAACGGAAATCCTAATTTATATTGCATACCTCATTTCTAATGCATACACACTTACATTATCAAGAACTGTCTACATTGCGGTACCAGAGTACAGGCATGATTTGACACTCTACATAACAAAGGATATCCTTCTATCCCTGCACTTGACTCACCCTGCTCGAGTGTTCCAGTAGCGTGACAATATTTGCTTCTATCTCTGACTTCCGCTCCAACTCTTGATTCTTACTTTCTTCGTAAGTAGAAAAGAATCCTGGAAACATAACCTCAAAGCTTTGAGAAGAGAACACACAAGAATGGTGGCTGTAATAGCAGATACAGGTCTTACAAAAAGATAGAGGTCTAACAATAAAAGTATTTACTTTGTTGTGTTCAATGCGTAATGACATTGAATAACAGTGGACTGAATTACATTATTTACAATGATCAAGAGAAAAGGTGTTCAATCTGGTGACTATAACAGACCTACAGTGTCACAGCAAGCAGCATTTAAAACTCATGCAACCAAGTAGAAATCAAATATAGTAAGCACAGGTACTCGGCCTGTGGTTTTCGCTTTCCCACAGCACCTGCTCCTCTAGCCTGCCCCACTGTTTGTCCAGTAGCCCGCAGCTTTGCCTAGACGGCTGCTCACTCTCCCGCCACAGAGAATACCTCCGCCAGCCTTCCCTGGTCGCTGGCACCCATCTTCAAGCCGCCAGCGCTGAGGCTTCGCACCAGTGGCCCGGAGTTGGGTGCCTGTAGCTAGGACAGGCTGGAGGAGCTGTTTAATGCAACAGGGAGAAGCAATGGTGACCCGGGAAAGCGACAGCAGTGGCTACTGGATGAGCGGTAGGGAAACAAGGAGGAGCAGATATGGTGGGGAAGGCTGGAGTGGTTGTTTCCTGTGTGGGGGAGGGCTGCAGGCATGGGTGGCCTGGAGAGGAGTCCCTGAAGCTGGTGCAGCTCCCACCGCTCTGTCCTGTCAGAACTCGGCATACCAGCCTGTTTGAATTTGGCGCCAAGTTCTAACAGGGGCAGACAAGTTCAAACAGCTGCCCTGCTCCTGCATCTCTCCCCGCCTCCGCTGCGGGGAACACACGTTTAGAGAGGGGATTACAGTAATTTTGACGGAAATCCCCTCTCCTGTAACCTAGGTGTCTGAACACTTCAATAACTGTGAGATGAACAATAGTTATCTCCCAACATTTTGTTCGGATACCGAACAATGTTCGAGTATTGAACAGAACTTCGGGGGGAAATTTTGTTCGAACACCTGGGCATTCAGGAACCAAAATATCACTGTGTTCTTTCAAGTATGACACAGTGCTCTCTGCTGCCACCTCTGTCTATGACAGGAACTGTTGAGAGCAGTAGTAAATCCCCATAGAAAACCTCCCCTGCTATCCAGACTGGAAAGAATACATTACTTCTTGTAGGACATTCAACAACTGATAAGTACTAGAAGATGAGATTTTTTAATAGAAGCACATTACAAATCTCTGACAACACTTTCTGGCACCAGCGGATTTAAAAGAAAACATTTTTTTTGCCAGAGTACTCCTTTAAATTAAGGTTACAGATGTTTCTTCCATAAAAATCACGGATCCCCAAAAAATACAGACTCTCCTATAGACTTTTTATGGCTGCATCTCTGTCGCAATTATGGCCGAATGTGTTCGAAATTGCGGATCCGCAATAAATTTATAGAATGTGTGAAAGTCCTTATTCAGAAAAGTGAGGAAAATTTCAGGGTCCACAGGTAGAAAACGGATAGTAGCCTATAGGTCCTCAAAAACCTACTTCACGCAGAGATCCTGATGCCAGAGTCCTTTTTTCAAAAGGCTGCCAGATTTTTGCGCTCAGCGCCATATTCTTCGTGTGCACTGGCCCCACTCTGGAGGTGGGCCCCGTGCCCCCCAGAGTAATGATATTCCCTCCCCTTAGTGACACGGCCCTGCTTGATTCTAATGAGGGTGCGTCACTGAGGAGATTTCATTACACAGGGGAAGGGGTGCTGGGCCCACCTCCAGTGCATAGAGCACTGTAAAGCCCAGGGAGTGGGAAATAAACACTCACTTTCCTCTTTTAGGCAGACATGGTCTCTGTTGCAGCAGGGTTCCAGATTTTCTGACGTGATGTTACAGGTCTGCTCAGCCATTCAGTGGTTGAGGCGGAACACCAATGTTTGGCTGAGCAAGCCTGTGACGTCATGGCGGTAAATGCAAAAGCCTGCTGCAATTATCTGATCTGTGTGAGCCGGATGCCAGTGGGGAAGCGACCAAGGTATATGTGTGTTTCTTTTATTTTCCACTTCCATTGGCATCATTATTTAAAATAGTAATGTCAAAAGTATCAGTTCTCCAAATACCACTTTTACCAAAAACATTTAAGCCTTTTTACCAGTTTAAACGATTCCATGAGCATTACGGCACAAAAATATAGTCTCTCTATTTTATTTATTTTAAGGCACATAGAAAAAAGTGGTTTGGGAGCGTAAAAATATCAGGAAACAAAGAAACTTAAACTTCCTGGCAAACCACTTCTTCCTTTCCAAGGGATCTCAATTCTCAACGGAAGACATATAGGTAAACAAGTATATTGTGTGCAAATCAAATTTTGACATAATACTCTTATTTTATACAGAGAGCTTCCTATTAAAATATAATAAATCATGTATAATGGAAAAAAACAGGAGGCAGCACAGAAAATACTCTACAGACAGACTGTGTACACATAAACAAGTAATCCTTATACTAATATAGAACTTTCACTTACTGTCCATGCTTTCCTCTCGCTTTCTCAGTTCTTTGTACTTTTGCTTCTTCTCCCCTGCAATAACAAAGAAACAGGTACATGTTAATAGGCATAAATACTTGCACATAAGGCTAGGTTCACACTGCGTTTTCAGCATCCGTTTAACGGATCCGTTTTTTTTAACGTCCAGAAAAATAGGGTAAGCAACGTTTTTTGTCCGTTTTGGTCCGTCAAAAAAAACAGATCCGTTTTTTTTTATAATGGAAGTCAATGGAAAAACGGATGCACACAAATGAATCCAGTTTTTGCAATCAGTTTTTCATGCATTTTTTGCAAAAAACGGATGCGTTAAACGGATGCTGAAAACGCAGTGTGAACCTAGCCTAAGGCTGTATACACGTGGTCTTATTGACTGAAGCTTAAAGCCATAATAGGGCACCATTAGATATTGTACCTCTGTATACCAAAACTGTGGTATAATCACAAGTAATTAAGCATGGTATTAAAACTCCTTTTAATTCCCTCATGAGACATTTACACCATGGGCTAGGAATCTACAATGTAATATATTCCAAAGCAACCCTAACCGCAAGCTAAAATATACTATGCACACGTGATTCTAGTATTGAAAGACCTGGTTTGAAAGACCCCTGCTGATACCTAGCCAACAAGGTGCTGCAAACATTACTTTCCTTGCCTGAGGTGCAACCTCAAGCCTTAAATCTCCAAGTTCAGTACACTCTTAGGCCATGTTCACATGTTGTAAGACACCGGCCGTTCTGTGACCCGGTTGGGTCACAGAACAGCCAGTGTCAGAGAAGATCATGCCGGCAGGTACTGCAGTGTCTGCCCGTCGGAGCCGCACGCTCCATTGTGTGCACTGACATGTCTTCTCCGGCCACTATTCAATGAATAGCGGCCACAAAAAACTGACTTGTCAGCTTTTTGCGTTGCCGCTAGCTATCCCGGCCTGAGTGTATACTATGTGTATACACTCTGGCTGGGATTCCCTCTAGCTGCAGCACAGTGTAAGTTCAGTATTAATCGCGGCCGAGTTGCAAATCGACAACAACCGCCGTGATTAATACTGAACTTACGTTGTGTGAACATAGCCCTAAAATATACCTTTACATTAAGATGTGGTGACTGCAAAAGCCATACAAGTGCAATCTATATATTGTCACATTTGAAAGAACAGCTTCAGATGACAAAGCTCTGAGACATTGCATTATCATACTGAATGATGTTATTATAACATGGGTAGAATGCGGCCATTTAAAGGGAACCTGTCATCAATCTTTTTGCTGCGGTTCCATGCTGCTGAGTCATTGAGGCAGCATTTGAAGGCTTTTCCCTGTCCCAACTACCTTAATTGACATACCCCCTGTCTGGGTATAGAAAAATATTTATGAATCAGGACCAATGAGATTAGGATTTTCCATGTTCTCCTCAAGGATTCATGGGACTTTGCCATGTGATTAGCATTACCAGGGCTTAAAGGAGAAATCAGGGCAGGTAAACTTTTTTTCAAACTTGCTGGGGAAAGGGTGAGTGAAAAAAATAACATGCACTTACTTCCCTGGCCCACAGTCTGCCACTCCGCTTGCTGGTTATTTACTGGTGTAAACATGGGACCTGGGACATGGTATATCTGGCCCGCTCAGCCATTCAGCAGCAGAGGTGGGACACCGCTACAGCTGCTGACTGGCTGAGCAGGCTGAAACATCACATCTCAAGTTCCGTCTTTACGAGGATGCGGCTAGGGACTGTATCGGTGGATGGCTGACACCAGCACTGGAGCCGGGGAGGAGAGTGCACCAAATTTTTCACCCACCACTTCCCTGGAAAGTTTGAAAGAAATAACCCTACTTGAACTTCTTGTTTAGGGTACAAACACATGTACTGGATCCGCAGCGGATTTCTCATTGCAAATTCGCAGCGAAATCAGCTGCTGATCCCTTGCCTGTCAGTTTCTATGAGAAGACATGCTCGCTGTGGGATTGACATACCAGGGACGTCAAGCTGGGAACCCCCAAAGCAAGCTGGAGCGTGGAGCAGGTACAGTATGCCCCGGCCAGCGGGGGTTTAATGCGGCTGTCACTTACATGCTTGCAGCAGAATGTCTTCTCATAGAAATCAACAGGAAGAGATCCGCAGCGAATTTCACTGCGGATCCAGTACATCTTGATCAGAATAATAAAGAAAAACAAAAAACAAAACACCTGCGATGAAGCCCGACAATACAAATCACACAGCAAAGCCCAGAAAGTCAATTTAGACAAAACTGCAGAGCTCACATAATCAGGTAGGCTCTAACTATGTAAACAAAGAAAAGCAACAAATCTTTGAATGTGTGAACACAGCCTTACAGTAATATGACTAGAGAACCACATAGATATATAAAGAACGCAATGTCTTAAAAAAAAAATCACCATTAAAGTGCTTTGAAAGAGCTGGGGTAAGAAAAACATACAAAGTAACATCATTTTTAGACCAAATGATTGTGTAGAACTCATTTAGTAACATTTCCTAACTAAATGTGACTAAATAAATACTAACCACAGTTCATAGAAATGGTGAATGTGACTTGAATTATCACGTATATCATGTAGGCAAACGCACTGTATTGTAGGATAATGGGGGGAAAGGGATCAAGATCGGCGTTTAAGTACTTACATAAGACGTATATAGACTCCCGGTGGCTGGAGAACTTAGATGCAGCCCTTGGATTGCCTGGAAAACATGGATACAGCCATTGGCGTAGCCGTGCTTTTTATAACTCCCTAGGGCTACAACCAACTTCTCCAGCCACTCCAGCCACAAATACTACAAGGCATGGCTTTCTGACACAGGGCTGCAAGTTTAAAAGTTGTTTTCTAGGACAATAACTGCATCACCTGCCGAACGGACCACAGGACAGATCTTGGATTAAAAACAGCTTTCCGAAGGTACAAGCGGTTTGGGGTGGGCAGATTGTGGGTACAGAGTCGCTCTAAATAAATAATTTATAGTTACGGAGAAAAAAATATCACCAAATATTCTTCATATGTTTAGTATAAAAACTTGATAGGTTATATCTATAAAGCAATAGTCTTCAGCCCATAACTTCTATCATACCTTGAGAGCTGGAGACTGGAAAAAAAAAGTTTTCTTTTCACATAAATGTCACTTACACTTCTGTCACAATGAATACTATTTCTACTTATAATCCACATCCAATAATGTTTAGTGTGTGAATGGATTACCAAATACTTGCCACGATTAATAGTGACCAATCAGAAGATTACAACTGATCAAATCTTACTGTGTGGATGCCACTACTGGTGAAGTGAATGGGCTAACTCACTAACTGTGGTCCAGGAAATGTTGGAACTTGGAAGTAATAAATAAAGGAGTCAGTAGTTACTGAGAAGAACATGAAGGCCATGAGACTGACTAGTAGGTATAACATTATTATTAGTAAGGGCTCGGCCACACTAGCGTTTTTCTTTGTTTCTAACGGATCCGTCTATATTAATTAAACAAATGAGCATAAACTGATGAGCAGACTGATGCAAACTGATTGCAAAATGTTCATCTTTTTTTAACCCTTTGAGGACCAGGCCCAAAATGACCTAGTGGACCGTGCAAATTTTGATCTTAGTGCTTTCGGTTTTTCCCTGCTCCCCTTCTAAGAGCTCTAGCACTCTCAGTTTTCTATCTACAAGCCATGTAAGTGCTTGTTTTTTACAGGAATAGTTGTACTTTGTAATGGCGTCTTTCATTTTACCATAACATGTATGATGGAATTCCAAATATATTATTTATGAAGATATAAATAGGTGAAATCGTAAGAAAGAATGCAATATGGTAACGTTTGGGGGGTTCCTGTGTCTACGTAATGCACTATATGGTAACAGCGACATGATACTATTACTCTATAGGTCAGTCCGAACACAACCATATGCAGGTTACACAGATTCTCTAATGTTATATATATATTTTTTTATGAAATCCTTTTTTTTGGCAATTAAATATTAATAAAATGGGCCTATTGTGACGCTTATAACGGTTTTATTTTTTCACCTACGGGGCTGTATGGGGTGTCATTTTTTCCGCCATGATCTCTAGTTTTTATTAATACCATATTTGTGAAGATCGGACGTTTTGATCACTTTTTATAAATTTTTTTATTAATAATGTAACATAAAATCGGTAATCCGCGCACTTTTTTCCCTCTTTTCGTGTACGCCGTTTACCGTTCGCAATGACGCTTGTTATATTTTAATAGATCGGACAATTACGCACGCTACGGTATATTATATGATTATCTATTTATTCATTTTTATATGTTTTATTTATATAATGGGAAAGGGGGGTGATTTAGACTTTTATTGGGGGAGGGGTTTTGGGGTAGTGTGTTAGTGTTTTGAACTTTTTTTTTTTTTTACACTTTTGAAGTCCCTTTGGGGGACTTGTACATACATTAGTTTGATTTCTACACTGATTAATGCTATGCCATAGGCATAGCATTGATCAGTGTTATCGGCGATCTGCTCATTGAGCCTGCCTGTGCAGGCTCAGTGTAGCAGATCGCCGATCGGACCGCACGGAGGCAGGTAAGAGACCTCCGGCAGTCCGTTTCGACGATCGGGACCCCCGCAGTCACACTGTGGGGGTCCCGATCGGTAAGTGATAGGGGACTCCCCCTGTCACTTACACTTAAACGCCGCGGTCGCGACGCGATCGCGGCGTTTAAGGGGTTAATGACACGTGGCAGCGCAATCGCTACAGCGTGTCATTACCGGTGAGGTCCCGGCTGCTGATTGCGGGAAAAACACCCAGGACGTAAGGTTACATCATGGGTCGTCTGGGGACAGACTTCCATGACGTAACCCTACGTCCAGGGTCGTCTAGGGGTTAATGGTCCGTTTGTATTTTGGCTTTAAAAAACAGACTTTTGTACATCAGTTTGCATCCATTTGCATCAGTCAGCATCCGTTATTTTATCGCTTATTTTTCTTCTTTGGTTTCTTGCTGCTTCTGCGCATGCTCAGTGCATAAACGGATGAAAAAAAAAAGGATGTGAACGGAAATACCTTCCGTTTTTGATCCGTCCTCATTGACTACAATGTAAAAAAAAAACGGAAGTGCACTTTCCGCTGCAAACACTATTTTTTCTTCCGTTCAAAAAAACGGATCTTGAACGGATTGCATGCAAACGGAGCACAATTAGGGCAAACGGAGCACACTAAAATAGCATGGGAATCTATGGGGATTTTAACGGATCCGACAGTTTCCGTTTTGCCTACTCTAAAACGGAAAAGGTAGACGGAACGGTGCCGGATGGTCAAACGCTAATGTGAACGTAGCCTAATGTATCTTGTTAAAAATTCACTCTGCTAAAACACGCCATTACACATCTTATCACACGAGTATGTTTCCACTGTAAACATTGTAATTTGCACAGAAACAAGGTATTACAGCCATTTCTTTTGTAATGGAGACAGACATGCTGTTATCTAAATGTGATTAGAGAAAAGTCTGAGTCTCCATAAATGAGACTGTTTACCTTCCTGGTTTGGTCTGAGTCAGGAAGCACACACTTATAATTTGCTCCTACTTTGACTAAACCTTTCCCAGTTTATCACAAAATAACTTCCTTTCACAAAGGATGATTCTGATTGATTGTTTCCATCCTGTACCATCAGTACATTGCTCAGTGCCCAGACCAAGCTTTCTGACAACAAGTACAACTGGATTGGTTAGGAGAATGTAATTGGTATTACTATAATATAATGTGAGGAAACCATAGGAGAGATTTATCCAACATTGTGCAAAAGATTAGTGGAAGAGTTGTCCATAGTAACTGATGACATTTCTTAGTTCCCTTTTTACAAGCCTCTGCAGAATGAAAGCTGACTGGTTGCTGTGGGCATCTGCTCCACTGTTCCTTTGCACGAGGAGTGATACATCCCAATATCTATATATAACTTTCTAATAATTTTGCCCTGGTATATCTGTTATTCAGAATGTGCCTCTCATTTTGCCTGTCACAGTGTTGAGTGCATTTTAGAAGCAAAATATTACTGGGGGTCTGCAGTATAGGACTCTCTAAACTGAACACCAGCCTTCTTTACTTTTCTATTTGTAATCAGATACTCATACTTATTCTTTAATTTATCTGTTTTTATTTTCTATTTGTACATTTTTACAATTTAATTTCAGCACTTTATTACGGGAACAGCCATCTTGCCTGAGCTGCTTGTACCTGTACCTGCACTGTGAACAAATAGCAGGTGGTCCCTCCGCTATTCACAGAAGTGACAGATGATCTTCATATGGGTGGTCAAAGATGAGAAGAGTGCTTTGATTTACCTTTGCGGATCATGCTCTGTGTGCTCATTTTACAGGAGAGGGGGGTGCCAAGTTGTGAGCCACAGCTACTGTGTCTACATTCACACCTACACAGGTTCTGCTGCACACTTGATGCTGAGTTTAAATCATGGAATTAAAGGCCTTTTACAAAGGCTGATTCTCAGCCAGGAGCATTGCAAGAAACGCTCCTGTGGCTGATAGTCAGACTGTGTAAAGGTAACAACGATCAGCTGAGAACAGGGAAAACACCCAATCCTTGGCTGATCATGTCTTTAGAACATGCTTCAAAATTTATCATTATCGGCCGCACATCTTCCTGTGTAAACGGCGGATGTGAGTATGATAACGATAAAGGCAAACTGAGAGCACGGATATGCATACATGTGTGCTGTCAGTTTGCAGATCACACAGTGGCGCATAGGTGCATAGTAAGTACCTATTGTGCTGCTGTGATCCAGCATCCTCTTTTCCGGATCTCCTGTCCAGCTGCTGCATCTTCAGGCCGCTGCCTCCTTCAAAATGACTGACAGCCAGCAGGGCCTAAAGACGCAGCACACCGGAGAAGAGGATGCCGGATCACAAGCAGCGCTGATGGTAAATATGCACTGCTGTGTAATCTGTAAAGTGACAGCACTGATATATACATATATACATTGTGCTGCTCATGCTTCTGCATTTCACTTTGAGCGGGTGGATTAGTTCACTTAGCTGCAGCAGTGCACGGCTCCCGGCCAATCAGCATTCATCTTCATTGGGCCAGCTGATGTCACTTGAAACATTTGGCCTCTTTTTTTCTGTTACTAGGGATCAAATTGCCTAACTGATGGGACGTCAACTGCAGTTTTCCATACGAATGTATGGCATTGTATTTCATATAGAAAACAGGCAAACAAATAAATGAAGTAAACTGCAAAGATGTAGTATATCACCCCCCCCCCCCACACACACACACACATTTATCATTATATATTAACATATTCATAACGACAGTGCCCATTTAGGGCCTCATCTACATCAACGCCTTTATGGTAGGACACAGAGGTTAAGCTTGCAGGTTTTTTCAATGGGAAAAGGAAATAAGCTCCCACAGGAAAAAGGATCAGGCATATTAAAATCCAACATCCTAATCGTTTAGAGATCCATATGTTTTCTAACACATAATGCATTACTGGCCCTCAATCTCTGTCCCTACTATTTTATTGCTTAATATAGATTCTCTTTTCCTGTAATGTAAACTGCTTGAAAGGAACATGCTGATAAGGCAATTTAAGAAGATATGATGGCATCCGCATCCTCTTTCCTTAAGGTTGTGAATAAAACAATAAGACATTCCAGGGGGACACACATAATTTATTTCCTTGCAGCTGTAGGATGTCTTACTGGCTTCCCTTCTAGCCTTGTAGAAATTAAGTAATTGCCCTTGTCTCATTTTCTAAAAAAGATTTTTCTAAAAAGTCATTAAAGGCTGCCTTATCTGGCATGTGTTTTCTAGGCTGCCTTATCTGGCATATGTTTTCTATTATTCTATATACAGTTTTGTTGAGTTAATTTCTAGTATGCAGAGAAATTCAAGTCCTTTACACAAAGGAGAAATATCGTTAGGGGTCGTTCGTGTGGCCCGTGCCGTGTAAAGGCACCCCTAGTGAGCGCCGATCTCATTGATCAACGCTACTTTGCTTCCGCAGAGGGATGGAAATTGGACCTTAACACTTACAGAGGGCAAATTCTGAAATGTTATACGAAAAGTCCAACATGGGCAGACGTCTAAAGCTCCATATAGATAACATAAAAGCAATTTTGGTCATCATTTAAAAATCATACGCGTGGCCAAAGTTCGATCCAGTTAGTTTTTTTTTGTCGGTGGTCAACTGAAAATACAAGTGTATGGCATGATCAGCTGATCAATTTCTACATTACCCAAGCGCCTTGTGTATACAGTTAGCCTTTGTTGCTAGTGGGAGAATCCCAAGGACTATCCAAACTACGCCTGATTACAACATGTAAATAGTATGCTTTAATGAACATTACAGGTTTTAAGTGTCTATTATTATTAGTTTTTTTTCATTATTATTATTATTATTAAAAATAAAAAATGTCTTGTTGTAGACTGTACTCTATAATGTAACAAAGCTGTGTTCATTAGCATCTATAGACTGCAGGCCATTGTTCTCTGCACACCACAGTCAGGTAAAGGAATCCTTAAAATGTGCTGTGTATTCTACGTATGGAATAGCTGTGAAAGCAACCTCATTATACTTTGGAAAGCTGTATTTGAATCCAAAGTGAGACACAAAACAATTTATGAGTAGTTTCATTTTGCTGAATGTTCTTAGGAGCGAGCTTTTAAAGTAAAATAGGATCTTACCTTCTATAAAACAATCCACAGAGAAGAAAACAGAAGCAATAGAGCCAAAGAAAAAAAAAAGATTGCAAGGAAAAAGGAGGGGAACAAAAAATTAACAACTCAGAAACAACACATGCAAAATGAAAGGGAACATTGGGAGCTGAAACTGTTTAAAGTGGGAGTCAGAATGACCTTCTGATTCATCATAAATACCTGGGAGTCTGTGATCCTGGACCACCACGGATTTCTACAAATGTGTCAGATTTATCACAGTGGCTGAGGTTGATTGATAAATCTGGCACATCTTTAGATTGTCAAATCTAAGTTTAGGCCAATACACTGACAGAATTCAGGTTAAATAAATGAACAGAGGGTTAAAGGACATAAAAATATATAATCAGGAAGTGTGAGCACTTGTATTGGACTCCCAAAGCACCCAATGTGATGCCAATAAAGAATGCTGCAGAAAACAACTGGGGTAGAGAAAACACTTTGGCAAACCATGCCGCCTTGTTGTGTAAGGTGTATTTTATAATTGTTTTTTATGCATTATCTGTGGCAAGAATCTGGCATAGTAGACATAGAGTAAGTGAGTGACTGTGTGAGTATATATAATGCTAAAGAAGTTACTTCTTTGATTTATGTTGTTTTAGGCAGCTTAAGTTTTTTGTACAACCTGCAATAAATGTTGCAATAAATGTACCTTGGTGCTCTTCCAAATCCATATCCAGCCTTCCAAGTTCTTCATTGAGCTGCTTAGCCTTTTCCTTAATATCAGTTAACCTGTTGATAAGCAAGACAAAAATTAGATTAGTTCTGATATTACATAATTTAGCCAGACTTCATTTGTTTGGCTGGCCTAGAACACCAAAAGATTGCAGGATTATGTAAGTTAGATAAATGAGCCATCTTTGTTTACAGAGTTTAATGAAGGAAAAAAGTAACTTATTTAAAAGTCATGAATCTGCCATGAGGTAAATTTGTCATGATACACCCAGTCATGATATACCCAGGGAAATACTAGGGATAACAGACCCAACAATTCTGAATTGTCTCAACCTGCTGATACAATTGCATCTCACAGAGAAAGACATCTGAAACTGGAGCAGCATGCTGGAAACTGAACCTGGTCATAAGTTACAGTTGTTGCCTATAAGCCTTGTGATGGTATCTCTTGTACGAACAGTGGTTCACCCAGAGGTAATGTATTTTTCATTGAATATTTAAAAGTGATGTTTTAGAGGTGTATACCCTAATTTAGTTATTTATTACAATTTGGCATGTGTTTTATTAATTGAGACAGATTGGCATTGATTGTCTGTAACAGGAATGACTGCATCATAAATTATTAAAGTGATAAAGCTGTGTTAGTTCAGAGGTGTAGTGCTCTGGCTAAGATTATTAATGTGTGTGTGTATATATATATATATATATATATATATATATATATATATATATATATATATATATATATACACACACACATTAATAAATTGTGTATAAATTAATATAAATTATCAACAGTATGGAGGACATTTATTAAGTCCGGCGTTTTCTGCGCCGGGTTTAAAAATGTCCCCCAGCTCCAACAGTATGCTGATTTACGTAGAGAAGCACTGCCTCTGCATAAGGTCCATGCGCACCAGCGCTCAGAGCTGGCATAGAGTCACCGATCCTTTTTCTGCAAGAAAAATGATAAATTAAGAGGACCCAGAGTCCGCGCCCCCCTGTTCCACCCCCGCCCCCCAGGTGTACAGGGCGGAAAAAGGCCAGATGCGAATATTTATTCGCAAAACGGCCATTTGCAAATAAATTTATTCACATCTGGCCATTTTCCACCAAAAAATATGCCTTTTGGGCTTGATAAATGTCCCTCTATATGTATAATAAATTATGATGCAGAGTCCCATAACAGATAATGTATAACACGGGCTGCACACAGGTGTGTTAAAGGTGCCTTATGGTACTTTTACACGGAGCGATAATTCGCCCGAATGCACGATTAACGATTTAGAATGAACTATGTTTTTTTTATAACGATCAGCGTTTACACGGAACGATACATCGTACGGAAAAATCGTTTTGCAATCGTTTTGCGATTGCTTAAGCCAATCTCATACATAGGTGAAATCATTGAAAGACTGTTTACATGGAACGATCTGCGAATTTTTGGCGAACGATCAACAACGATTTGAGAAGTTGTTGAAAGATCAAAATTAACGATTTCTCGCTCGTCGCTTGATCGTTCGCTGCATTTACACGTACGATTATCGTTAGAATTCAACCGTTATCGTGCAGATTTGAACGATAAATTGTTCCGTGTAAAACCACCATAAGGCCCTATTACACAAGCTGATTATCCGCTCAATCAGTCAAAAAATACTCTACCTTAAAGTGTTGTACATTTGTCTAATTTTTTCTGGAGATTATGATCACAGTGCATCCTACTAGAAATGGCAACTCATTACAATGTTCAAGTAGTTTAGGAGTTAGACCTGTCCAGTGGTATATGGATCTGCCACAGCAGAGACATTATTCATAGTAATCTGCATAGAACACACTTACTGTCGCTCCATACTTGCTATTTCCTGATTATCTTCTTTCACCTATTAAAAGAATCATACTAAATGATTAATGTAAATTAACTTATCATACTTCATGTCAAAAGAAAAAGCACATTTCTTTATATAAAAAGTAAACATTATTAGTGCATCATTTTAACAAGCCTGTCAATGTCACCTTCGGACCACTGATGACTGGACAACAATGCAATATATTATATGATTTCAGCTAGTTATTATGTTATCAGATCTACTCAGTCACCACCACTGCTCCCCTCTACATGGATGTGCTGCTCCTGGGACCCCTGCCTGCTAGCAGTCTCCTCCTGCTTGAAACATTAGTGATACAGAGCATGCAAGTGCTACCTCCTAATTTCTAAAGAGGCGATGCACACCAAAGTTCTTCTTCTCCAATGTCCTATCACCCCAGGATATTTACAATGCTTTTTCTATTCCTCCCTGTCTGAACAATGAGATCCCTAGGTTCCTGTGAATGCAAATGTGTTCTACTGCACTAGCCAGTTTCTGACCCAGCTTGTTCCCCAGCCACATTTGTCTAATACCTGCCCTGATCTCCTTACTACAGTACGTATTACTACCAAAGGCCCTATTCCACGGAACGATTATCGTTCGTATTCGGCCGATATCGGCCGCTACGGACGATAATCGTCCTGTGGAATATAGTGCAACGATCAGCCGACATCGTTCATGTCGGCTGATCGTTGCAGTCGCTTGTTTTTCAACATGTCGAAAAACAAGCGACTGATATAGCAGCGATCAGCTGCCAGCGCTCCGTTGAATAGGAGCGTCGGCAGCAGACGCTGCTATATCCTATGGGCTGCCCGGACGATCAGCGAGCCCCCGGGCAGCCCCCCCCGAAGCTCCCCGCTGCCCCCTCCCGCACTCACCTGCTCGCTGCAGCCGCGCTAAATAGCGCCGGCAGCGAGCGGGGAATGAGGAGCAAACGAGCGCTGAGAGCGCTCGTTTGCTCCTCTAAACGACCTGTGGAATAGGCCCATTACTCTGCTTGACCCGGCTTTGGCCTGTCTGGCTACCTTATTTGTCTTATGTTTTGGTGCCATGCCTTAGAATTGTGAGATCCTGCAGGGAAGCCTATGTGGGTAAGGTTATAACCAAGGATTCTCTTAGGGTGTTATTACACGGGCCGAGCAGGGCCCGATAATACCTGTAAACGAGCAGCGATCTGCTAGATCATCGCTCGTTTACTGGGCCTATTACACGGCCCGATAATCGCTTAACAAGAGCTGCAAGGACATCGTTACCGATGTCCTTGCAGCCCTTGCTAAACTGGCGTACATTACCCATCCACATTCCAGGGCTGCTCCTGCCGTCCGCTGCTCCTGCCGTCCGCTTCTCCCAGGGTCCCGTGCGCGCTCTAGCTTCACAGCGGCCTGTCAGCTGGTAGGCCGCTCAGCCAATCACAGGCCGGGACCGCCGCGGCCTGTGATTGGCTCAGCGGCCTATCAGCTGACAGGCCTCTGTGAAGCTAGAGCGCGCGCGGGACCCCGGGAGAAGCGGACGGTAGGAGCAGCCCTGATACGTGGATGGGTAATGTATATCGTTAGTCGCCGGCCACGCACCGCTATTACACGCAGTGGTGCGCGGTCGGCGCCCGACGAAAATAGGGTCTAACCTATATCAACGATCAGCCGATGATCATTGTCATCGGCTGATCGTTGCATTTATTACACGGCCGATTATCGTTCCGTGTAATAGTACCCTTACACTCATTCCACATATAATACAGCAACTGATATCTAGGAAAGTTATAAATTATGCCACAAAATGAATTCTACAGATAGGGTATCACAAAAAAAGGTCTTTAATAGCAATGCTATGTCTTGGGAAAGGCAACAGAGAAGTCCTTTTACACTAAGTCCTTTTTCACTATTTTTTTTTCTTTCAAATCAACTGGTGCCAGAAAAGTGCCAGAGATTTGTAATTTTCTTCTATTAAAAAAATCTCAGGTCTTCCGGTACTTATCAGCTGCTGTATGTCCTACAGAAAGTGGTATAGTCTCTCAAGTCTGACAAAGTGCTCTCTGCTGCCACCTCTGTGCATGTCAGGAACTGTCCAGAGCAGTAGAAAATCTCCATAGAAAACCTCTTCTGCTCTCCAGACTGGAAAGAATACACCACTTCCTGCAGGACATACAGCAGGTGATAAGTACTGGAAGAGATTTTTAACAGAAGTAAAATTACAAATCACTTTTCTGGCACCAGTTGATTTGAAAGAAAATCCCTTTAAATGGACATCATATCCCCTGTTTAGACAGTGAGGACAATTATTGGGTAAATGAGCATTACTAGAGATACTCATTAACAAAAAATGGCTTCTGTAAAGAGGCCTTTAGTGTAATTTGCATTTAAACCCTATACAGCAATGTACTTTGAGTCTGATACCTGTTTCAATAACTTTTCTCTCTCCTCCTGAGGAGAGCCCATGCTCTTATCTTCTGCAATGGCTTGATCTCGTCGAGTCTCAAGCTCATGGAGCTTCTCATAGAGCAATACGGCCTCTTGTTTAACCTGAGAATGTGTTATTTCCTGAAGGAAAATAAGAGAGCAATAAAAAACTCACAAGTATAAAGTGTTTATATCGAACTGTATGTAATGTCAGTAAAAGAACTGCACTCTATTGTTCTTCACGTGAAATATATCCAGTGTTTATTTATTCCAGCAGCCAGGATATGTGGATGATGTTACCATAAGCCTCTATCATCAATGCGGTGAGAAACAGCAAGAAAACAAGAAGCTGAAAACTGTAGCCTACACTATGCCATCAGCTTCTGTAGAAAATATGACAGTTCCATCACCATGTATATGTTCTCATTTTTAAAGGGTTTTTTGACAGACTAACAAACAGTACTGTACTAAAAGCAGTTATGGTAGAAAATCTGTAATGTAAGACACCTCCAGCTACTGAGTCACTCAACCTCCAAAACCAAGGGTATGTTTACACTGCGTAAAATCGTCAGAATTCCGCCTGCCTCAGTGTCCCACAGTGTCTGTATCGGAGGGCTCGCGCGCCTCTGCACACAGAATTGACATGTCAATTCTTTGAGCGGAAAGCAAGAGAAGCAGAGGAGCGTGAGCCCTCCCATAGAGATACTGTGAGGCAGGCAGGATTCCACGGTAGAGGAATTCCGTTGATTTTACTCAGTGTGAACATATCCTAAGCCTAGAAATAAATATGATTTATAAAAATAAATAGGAACATACATATCGTATGTATAAACCGAGTAGAAATAGGGGAAAACAAATGTGGTCAACTCCAACTGTAAGGGATACAGTAAATGATAAAAAAACAGGCATTCAGGCTACTAAAACAAAAAGGTAGTGGGAAAGCATTGAACAATTATAGTCAGAAAAATAAATTGTGTAAAAAAAACAAATAAAAGAAGCAAAAATTACAACAGAAAGAAGGATTGCCACAGAAAGTAATGAAGAATCCCAAAATGTTTTTTCACCTATGTAAATAATAAGAGACTTAAAACTGAAAATGTTGGTAAAAAAAATAATCTGGGTGAAATGGTGGAGGGGGGTGAGAAAAGGGCCTATCTAATGAATACTTTGTTCTTTACTGAATTCACAGAGGAGATGCCTATAGCCGATGGCATGACTAGGGATGATGTAAATCCTCCCATAAGTGTCATCTGCCTAACACAACAAGATGTGAGGCGACACCTTAAAAACATTAAAATCCATACATCACCGGGCCCGGAAGGCATCCATCCCAGAGTTTTGCAGGAATTAAGTACAGTGGTGCCTTGGATTACGAGCATAATTTGTTCCAGGACCATACTTGTAATCCATATCGTCTCTTAGACCAAAGCTAATTTTTCCATAAGAAACTACTCATATGAAGACAATGGTTAACCCCCCCCAAAAATAATGATTTTTTTCTGAACATGTAAAACAGATTAAACAAACAATGGGAAACAGCTGAGTATGTGATATTATAAGTGACTGTACAGTATAGCAATCATCATGTGGTGTATAATGTATAGTAAGTGCATGGACCTGAAAAAACAGCAGCAGTTTGTAGATACAGAATGGAGATGTAGAGGCTAGAATAGAGAAGCAGGGCTGCTGTCAGAGGTCTGTGTGGTCACATGACAGCAATGAGGAAGGGGGGGGGTTCAGCATGGACCAATAAGGAAGTGAGAATCACAGAGCTGTGCAGGAGGACAGAGACAGAAACTTTAGATACAGCAGTGTGTATAGCTGAGTAAGTGCAGGCACATTATAGCAGCAGTGTGTACAGCAGAGTGTGAGTGCAGGCACATTATAGCAGTAATGGAGAGGATGGGATACACAAGAGACTGCAGGGAGTATGAAGGAATGAGCAGGGCAGGTGTGGGCACATAAATGCAGCGCTCTCTGTCCAGTGAGAGAGGGGTTATAGCTATGAAGAGATTACCTTCACAGTCCTGTCCCCTGATTCAAGCCCCAGCCTCAAGTAGATCTGCTATGATTTGGAAGGTGAGGGAGACTTCCTGTACAGGCCATGCCCCTCCCCCACTCCCACCCAGTACAGGGAGCTCTTAAACCAAAGCGATGCTCTTAAATCAAGTTACAATTTTGAAAAACTGTGAGCTCTTCTTGTAAAAAGCTCTTAATCTAAGTTACTCTCAAACCAAGGTACCACTGTACTGTGTTAGACAGACCCTTATCCTAATATTTAGTGGGTTAAGTATTTGAGAGGGTTTGTAAGAGATGCTATACTGGAATATGTTAATGAAAATAATCTTATAACGCAGCACCAGCATGGATTTATGAGGGATCGGTCCTGTCAGACTAATCTGATCAGCTTCTATAAGGAGGTCAGTTATAGACTGGACCTGGGAGAGGCTGTGGACATTGTGAGGCTCTGGACTTTTTATACTGTGATTTGATACTGGTTGGTCTATAAATGAGGATGCTAATATTATGAGAAAATATATGTAAATAGGTAAGTAACTGGATGAGTAATAGTAAACAGAGGATGGTTATTAATGGAACGTACTCAGATTGTGTCACAGTTAGTAGTGGGGCTCCTCAGGAGTCAGTATTGGGTCCACTTCTTTTTAATATTTTTATGAATGAACTTGTAGAGGGGCTACAGAGTAGAATCTCCATATTTGCAGATGATCCTTAACTGGGTAGAGTAATCAGCACAGAGGAGGATAATATCATATTACAGAGGGATGTGAAGAAGCTGAAGGCATGGGCAGATAAATGGCAAATGAAGTTTAATATGGATAAGTGTAAGGTTGTGCACTTGGGCTATAGAAATAATAAGTACAGTTATGTCCTAACTAATAAAACACTGGGTAAAACTGCTTCTGAAAAGGACCTGGGGGTATTTGTGGACAGTAAACTCAACTTTCGTTATCAGTGGGAGGTAGCGGCTGCCAAGGCTAATAAAATAATGGGGTGCATCAAAAGAGGTATAGATGCTAAACATGAGAACATATTTTTGCCTCTTTATAAATCACTGGTCAGACCACACATGAAATACTGTGTACAGTTTTAAGCACCTGTATATAAGGAGGACATAGCATAACTGGAGCAGATGCAGGGGACTAAGGTGACTAAGGTCATTAAGGGAATGCATGGGTTACAGTACCAAGACAGGTTATCAAGCTTGGGGCTATATATCTTAGAAAAAAGATGTTTTAGGGGTGATCTGACCACAATGTACAAATATATGAATGGACACTACAGAGATCTTTTTAGTGATCTTTTTACACCTAGACCTGTAACCATGACAAGGGGGCATCCTCTACACCTAGAGGAAAGAAGGTTTTACCATCAGCACAAATGCTGATTCTTTACTGTAAGAGCAGTAAGATTATGGAACTCTCTGCCACATGATATTGTCATGGCTAATTCATTAAATAAGTTCAAGGGAGGCCAGGATGCTTTTGTTGAAAAATATAATATTACAAAGTATGGGCACTTCTGGTGATACAATGATCCAGGGATTATTCTGCCATTGCCATTGGAGTCGGGAAGGAATTTTTCTCCCAGTGATGGGGCAATTGGCATCTGCCTTATAATGGTTTTTGCCTTCCTCTGGATCAACAACAGAATGACACTTGATTGACTACTGTCTTCTTTCAACCTTTTAATTATTGAATTTATGGAACGTCTGAATTTAAGCTACATAGATTTAAAGCATTCATGTGCATATTATCAGGAGCAAGTTTCTGCATGGATACACTTGTACAACTGATAAATAATTAAAAGAGAATGTGCAGTATATGTTATTACAAAAACAGAACAGCCAATATAAACTGTATACAAAACTACCAAAGTAAACTCTTTGATCAGATGTGCTGCAGGCAAGAAGCGCTATTTTTTTTTTTTTTTTACTGGGTTAAAAGTTTTGTGCTGATAAGTTTCTTAAAGGGGTAGTGCGGCGCTCAGCAATTATTCACAGAATAACACACATTACAAAGTTATACATAAACTTTGTAATGTATGTTATGGCTGTGAATGGCCCCCTTCCCCGTGTCCCACCACCTCTGCCCGTGTACCCGGAAGTGTGGTGCATTATACATAGCTGACGCGTCTCGACCCCCGTCTCCGATCTTCAGACAATGACGTCCTCTTCGGGCGGCTGGCCGAACACCTCCGACTGTCCCTAGTGCCGGACGGCCTCTGCAGCGTCATCAGATGCTCAGCCGCGATTGGCTGAGCATAACTGTGCTCAGCCGCGATTGGCTGAGCATAATTGTGCTCAGCCAATCGCGGCTGAGGACAGTCATGACGCGGCAGAAGGGGGCCGGCATCAGCTGTTCGGCCGGCCTCCAGAGGATGACGTCTTGGCACAAGATGGCGGACGGGCGCGACGCGGATCAGGTATGTATAATGCACCACACTTCCGGGTATACGGGTGGGGGGGGTGGGACCGAGGAAGGGGGCCATTCACAGACATAACATACATTACAAAGTTGTATAACTTTGTAATGTGTTTTATTCTGTGAATAATTGCTGAGCGCCGTACTACCCCTTTAAGGTGTCCTTAGTAGTCACTGCTCTGGATATGCTTTTCTCATAAAACAGTATGCAATAAGCTCTTCCTAAGGCTTTACCATGTAATTCTATAGGCCCTATTACTCAGGACAATCACTACCCAGACAGGCCGATAATCGCCCTATGTAATAGGCCTAGTGATCAGCGAATAAACAAGCAAATGTCTGTTTGTTGCCTAGTCACATGCTTTTGAAAATCATTGCTCATTGGCCACACATCACCCTGCATAAATGGGCCTGTGAGACTAACAAACTGCAGAAGTAATAAGGCCGCACCGAGCCGTGTAATAGGATCGGTACCCGGGCAGGGGTAAGGCTGTGTAATAGGCTATGTAGATAAATATAAAGATATATTGAAAGTTATGCTGATGTGGGACATAAAAAACTCATAGTTTTAAGAGATGGACAATCACTTTTAGATTATGTTCACACAACATATGTTGAGACAAAAATATAGCTGTAAATAAATTATCATGTTTATTATTTATGGCCATTATTATAACAATACAGGCGTATTGTTACCTTGGTTTGTTTTCTGAGTGTGTGCAAGTTTTGGCTCAGACAGAAAAGTGCTGCAAACTACTCTTTTTAGTCCAAGAGAAAACTCAGATGTGCCCGGAAAGTGGCCCAAACATAGTAACTAGCTAACTACATACAGGGCATTAAAAAAAATGGGTCTCTTGCTGATCTGGAGGCAGCCCATTTTAAGATTTTGCAGAAGTATCTGTTTCCCGGCTGCCTAAAAAGTGATGAGTAAGCAGCCTTAGAGCCAGTTCACACTGAGCAAGATCGTCGGAATTCCGCGGCGGAAATCCCGCCGTGCTCAGTGTGCTCCTGTAAGTGAATGAGAGGGCGCAAAATAATTTATTAGACAGTCCCTTAAAATGACACTTTCAAAGTCAAAAATTAACTGTAGATGTGAAATAACGTAGATGTGAAGTAAATTTACACTTCTTTATTTTTCTGTTTTCATGCTGTAAAACAAAGCTATACTTACCAGAAATCTAGGTCCAGTCTCCTGCTTGTTGCAGGTTAAAAAATAAGAGACTAAACACATGAAGCCTGACCAGTACAGAGAGTCACGGCTTAATGTGTCCATCAATCAGATGACTGCCTTCTCTGTAAGCCTACAGTTGACCTGGGAAACATGGCACTTTCTGTGTTTAGACTCTTTGGGGGAAAAAAAAAAAAAAAGAGTCAGAACACAGGAAGTGCCGTGCTTTCCATGATGACCAAAAATAAATAATGAATGTATATTGCAAACTTGCTTTATTTCACATCTACTGCTGATTTAGATTTTAAAAGTTATAACAACAGTGACCCTTAAAAAAGAAAATATAGAGTAAACAGAGAGTTAAATTTTGGTGCTGAAGAAGCAACACAAGGCCTTAGGTGCCTCCGATAGGAAAACGATTGTTTCAGCCAGTGAAACCTGTCACTAAAATATTTATTATTTGGATCACTAGATGTAAAATTAAGATACTTTCTGAACAAGAAGCAGGTGCAAAAATGTCTGTATTCATTTAATACTTACCACTTCCAAAGTCTCTTTCTTCTCATTAAGTGAATCAAGCTCTTTTTGCTGTATCTCTAACTCCTATAACATAAGATATAAGGAAGAAAGTAGATGTTGCGGGTATTTCAGTGACTGATCATTAAAAGAGGATATTTGATAGTCTTAATTTTGGAAATATGGAGGAAAACTTCCAAGACAACACTCCTCTGACATGTATACTTGGATCTGAGAACCCCAAGATGCTTAAAGTGGTTGAGCACTTTATAGTAAAATAGTTCAGTGTACAGTATTAAGTGAGTGTACTCACAGTATATACTGACAGCAGCTCCCTCTGTGTACCTCATGAAGATAATAGAGTTCACAAAGGCCTAAAATGCTGCAGATTTGTTGATTTTTACTTCCCTATTAAAGCTAATTGGGTTATTCGTCAAAAAACCTGCAGCACTTCAGTCCTGTGTGAACCAGGGCTTTGAAGTCGGTAAGCCGCAGCTCCGACTCCAACTCAGACTCCTGAATTTTATCAGGACCGCCTCCGCCTCTTGCTCCTTCATAAATGGCCAGTCATATACCAGGGGAGTTATATATCACACTGGCTCACCAACTTCTCCCTAATGTTCTACATGATCCTGGGGCGACTTCTAAGGGAATGAGGAAAGATATAAAGCAGATTCTACTGTGTGTGCAGTGGATGCAGCCAGTCTCCAGCCTCAATGTCCTAAACTACTCAACTAGACTAGATGGAGCAGGTGGTCTTTTCTGCTGACAATGTTCTTCTATGTTTCTAACTAAATATTCAGCATACACACAGACACACTGCTAACAATGCCAGATACCTGTACCGATAAAATTCATATCAAAACTCAATTTTAAATTGTTTTAAAAAAAATTTTAAGTGTCACTGTCGTTTTTTTTTTTTTTTTGCAGAAATCAATAGTCCAGGCGATTTTAAAAAAACTTTGTAATTGGGTTTATTAGCCAAATATACCATTATCTGCATGTAAAAAGCCTTTTCCCAGGTCCCCCCCCCTCCTCTCCTTTCTGTCATCCACTCCTCAGAATCTGAAAATCTCGACAGTTTTTTCATCAGTCGGATCTGTCTAGTCTATGAAGAGGGGAGGGGGAAGGGGGAAGGAGCGAGATTAGCCGCAGCTGAGAGCTAAGAACAATCAACCAACAAAACACAGTAATCACTGAACTATGTTCCAATACTCGCAACCGAGTGGGACTAAGGGACTTTTTACACAGAAAGATTATCTGACAGATTATCTGCTAAAGATTTGAAGCCAAAACCAGGAATGGAATTGAAAAGAGGAGAAATCTCAGGCTTTCCTTTATGACCTGATCTCTGTTTATAGTCTATTCCTGGTTTTGGCTTCAAATCTTTGGCAGATAATCTGTCAGATAATCTTTCTGTGTAAAAGGGCCCTTAAGGGGTTATTTATCAGGGTGGTGTGGTGCTCTCCCCATGATGGAGGCACCCCGTTGGCAACAGGCTAGAGATATCTGGCTATCCCGTGTTTTGAGACTCGTAACTGAGGCTCCACGGACTCTTGTTTTGCATATTTGAGAGCTAAGAACAAAGGATTACTCAGTGGGGGAGCTATTCAGAGCCCTAATTAGAGGTCAGAGAGGTCCATGGTGCCTGTCAAAGGAGAGAGACCGGGATGTGAATGTAAATTAACTCTTTGTTGTCTTGTTTTGCTGCTTTTACTTTCTCTCTCCATAGGAAAACCATGAAGACAGGGGGGAGAGCTTCAAACTGCTTTTTCATGATAAAAATTCATTTTTCGGCTAATAAAACCAATTACAAAGTTTCTTAAAATCGCATGTACTATTGATTTCTGCAATAAAAATGTTAACGGCAGTGACACTTTAACCCCTTAAGGACCGGGCCTGAAATGGCCTTAAGGACCGGAGCAAATTTTATGAATTTGACCAGTGTCACTTTATTCATTAATAACTTCGGGATGCTTTTACCTATCCGGCTGATTCTGAGATTGTTTTCTCGTGACATATTGTACTTCACATTTCTTGTAAATTGGAGTCGATACTTATAACGAATCTTTATGAAAAAACCCAAAATAGCGTGAAAAATTGTGAAAAAATGCATTTTTCCATCTTTAAAACTTTTCTGCTTATACAGAAAGTGGTTATACCACATAAATTATATATTAAATAGCATTAGCAACATGTCTACTTTATGTTGGCGGCATTTATTAAACTAGATTTCATTTTTTTTAGACAATAGGAAGCTTAAAACATTAGCAGCAAATTTCCAAATTTTCTGTAAAATTTCAAAATCAGATATTTTTAGGGAACTGTTCAGGTTTAAAGTGTATTTGAGGGGACTGTGTGTTAGAAAGCCCCACGAAGCACCCCATTTCAGAAACTGCACCCCCTAAACTCTGCAAAAGCACATCCAGAAAGTTTTTTTAACCCTTTAGGGGAGTCACAGAAATAAAAGCTAAGTGTGTAAGAAATTTGAAAATTTTAATTTTCTGTGCAGAGATTTTATTGTAATCCAATATTTTTCATAATTATAAACCTATTACCAGAGAAATGCACCCCAATATTGATTGCCCCGTTTCTGCAGTTTATAGAAATACCCCATATGTGGCCCTATTGCGCTATTTGACGCAACCACAAGCCTCAGATATAAGGGAGCACCTAGTGAATTTCAATGGCTCCGTTATTTTTGGTCATTTTTGACTGTACCACTTCAGGTTGGCAGAGGCTCTGGGGTGCCAAAACCTAAAAAACACCCCTAAAGGGACACCATTTAGAAAACTACACCCCTCAAGGAATGTAACAAGGGGTGCGGTGAGCATCTGGACCCCACAGGTGCTTCACAGATTTTCCAAACAATATGGCTTGAAAAACGACTAAAGTATTTTTTACACTAAAATGTTGTTCTAGCCTTCAATTTTTCATTTTCACAAAGGGATAAAAGGAAAAAAAAAACACAAAACATGTAGCGCAGTTTCTCCCGAGTACGGAAATACCCCACATGTGGACATAAAGTGCCAAGCGGGCGCAGGACGAGCCTCCAAAGGGAAGGAGCGCCAATTGGCTTTTGGAAGCTGGATTTCACTGGAATGGATGTCTGGAAACTACACCCCTCAAGGAATCTAACAAGGGGTGCAGTGAGCATATGGACCCCACTGGTGACGGGCACAAATGTGGAAAAATGTGACGTGAAAGTGAAAATTTTCATTTTTTCACTTTCATGGCACAAATGTGCCCGTCATCCAGGGGTCCATATCCTCACTGCACCCCTTGTTAGATTCCCTGAGGGGTGCAGTTTCCAGAATGGGGTCACTTGTGGGGGGTTTCCAGTGTTTTGGCAGCACAAGGGCTCTGTAAATGCGACATGGCGTTCATCATCCATTCTAGCCAAATCCAACCTCTAAAATCCAAATGGCGCTCCTTCCCTTCAGAGGCTTGCCCTGCGCCCACATGGCGCTTTATGTCCACATGTGGGGTATTTACGGACTCGGGGGAAATTGCTCTACACATTTTGTGTTTTTTTTTCTCTTTTAACCCCTTGTGAAAATGATAAATTCAAGGCTAGACCAACATTATAGTGTAAAAAATTTAATATTTTATTTTCACGCCACATTGTTCCACATTTGTGCCCGTCACCAGTGGGGTCCATATGCTGACTACACCCCTTGTTACATTCCTTGAGGGGTGTAATTTCCATAATAGGGTCACTTGTGGGGGGTTTAACTGTCTTGGCAACACAGGGGCCTTTTGAATGCAACATGGCCCCTCGAAATCCATTCCATCCAAATCCAGCCTTCAAAAACCAAATGGCGCACCTTCCCTTTGGAGGCTTACCCTGCACCCGCATGGCGCTTTATGTCCACATGTGGGGTATTTCCGTACTCAGGGGAAATTGCTCTACACATTGTGTTTTTTTTTATCTTTTAACCCCTTGTGAAAATGAAAAAATCAAGACAAGATCAATGATTTAGAGTAAAAATTTTTAAAAAATTACACTAAATGTTGGTCTAGCCTTGATTTTTTTCCATTTCCACAAGGGGTTAAAAAAGAAAGTGAACACAAAACGTGTAGGGTAGTTTCCCCTGAGTACGAAAATACCCCACATGTGGACATAATTTGCCATATGGGCACAGGGCAAGTCACCAAAAGGACAGAGCGCCATTTAGAGGCTGGAATGGGGGATGGAGGCCATGTCGCAATTACAAAGCTCCTGTGCTGCCAGAACAGTAGAAACCCCCCCCCAAGTGACCCAATTCTGGAAACTACACCCCATAAGGAATCTAACAAGGGGTGCAGTGAGCATATGGACCCCACTAGTGATGAGCACATGTGTAGAACATGTGCCGTGAAAATAAAAAATACCATTTTTTTCATTTTCACGTCCCAAATGTGGCCGTCACCAGGGGGCCATATACCCGCTGCCCCACTTGTTAGATTCCTTATGGGGTGTAGTTTCCAGAATGGGGTCACTTGTGGGGGGTTTCTACTGTCCTGGCTGCACAGAGGCTTTGTAATTGCATCATGGCATCCTCTAATGGGAATGGCGGCCATACCTACTTAGCTGTGGAAAAGGGACAATTCTAATTTATTTGGGGGTATTAGGCCAATTATTAGTTTATAAGGTTGAAAATGACAGGTGTCCATCAAATTCAACCTGTGTTGATCCAGAGGAAGGCAAAAACCCCTCGTGAGGCAGACGACAGTAGCCTCATCACAGGGGAAAAATTCCTTCCCGACTCCATAATGGCGATCAGAATAATCCCTGGATCAACGTGACCCCTGAAATAGGAATAAGGGACAGAATTTAGATAATGTAGAACCCCAATGACGTGTGGTGCGCCTTGGAGCGATCCAGTATGCAGAGGCCGGGGGGATCAGGACAGGTGTCACACTGGAAAATGGCGTCCTTCCTGATCCCCCTGTTACTCCACACTCTGCACTTCTTCTGGGGTCTCCCTTTCTCCACCTGGAAAATGTTGTCCTGGTGCGATACGGGGTCCTTCATATCCAGAAGCGCTGGGTCCGCTCCATGGCTGCTAAATATTAGGGCTCTATTACTACTTCTGATATGTTCGGATCGTGCCGCAAGCTACAGTAGCTCAGGCAGCGAGGGACCAGAAGAGGGGGTGCTGGTATAAAAGTTATCCCGTACAGGTGGTAACCTTTATCCAGCAGTGGGAAGATCAGTTCCCGGACGATGTCCCCACTAACTCCGAGGATGGGGGGGGGGAGTGGGCATCTGGGGGCTGGATTCGAGTGTCCCTTCCTTCATACACTCTAAGGGTACGTGCACACTGCGGAATGGCGAAGGATAACCCTTTGTGCATTCCGCAGTTGGCACCCGCCGGCGGACTGATGCAGGCGCACGTCTCCGTCCGTGTCGTAGACTCCATTCTATGCACGGGCGGATTCCGCTCTGCGTCCAACGTGTTGATGGAATGACGGATGATGGAATCCGCCCGTGCATAGGATAGAGTCTATGACACGGGCGGAGACGCGCCCCTGCATCAGTCCGCCGGCGGGTGCCAGCTGCGGAATGCACGAAGGGTTATCCTTCGCCATTCCGCAGTGTGCACGTACCCTAAATCTGTAAGTGTACCCTGAGGTACGCTCACAGAGTTTGTAGAATTTCACACCATACCGTGATCTCTTATTGGGACGGTACTGGCAGAAAAGACGTGTCTGGGGGGCAGCGTACGCTACGCTACTCCCAGACACGTCACTGGATGATGATGAGGATGTTTTTTTACGTGTTTTTTACAGTAAGTATACAAAAAAAAACCTACGCCAAAAATGGTGTTGCTGATAAATGCCGCACTTATGTTCGGCACTTATCAGCAGACCGTGGCAGTAGAATATAGAAAAAAAACACCCTACGCCAAAAAGGAGGAGTTGCTGATTAGCAGCGCACTTTCGTGCGATGCTGATCAACACTCAGCGGCGATAGGGTGCGGAAAATAGAAAAAAAAAAAAATTGGGAAAAAAAAAATTTTTTTTACTACATTCTGAACATCCCTGTAGTGGCTGATACGTGTATTACACTTATCAGCCGCTAGGGGGCAGCAGAGCGCAAGATCCTAAAATAGACGACGCTGGAGCCGGAAAAATACGAAAAAAGACGACGCTGGAGCCGGAAAAAGCCGATCGGGACTCACGGAAGAAGCCGAAGTCCCGACAAGATGAAGAGGACGCCGGGAACCCGGAAGACGCCGATCAGGACCCCGGGACAGGTGAGTAATGTACAAATACCTGCTCTGGACCCCTCAGCTACCTAGCTGAGGGGTCCGGAGCAGGTATTTATTACTTGTGGGGACTTTGATCGCCGTGAACGGCCGGCCGGCTGGCCGTCCGTTCACGGCGATCGGGACGGTGGTACCGTGACCACCATTAATTTTTACAGTAATGGCGGTCGGTGCCGTCCTCGGACAGCACCGACCGCCATTTTTTTCCGGGTCATCGGGCCACCGATGGCCCGGAAAGGTTCCGATCGCCGCTATGGGCTTATCAGCCAATAGCGGCGATCGTCGGCATGGGGGGGGGTTAACAACCCTCCATGCCGACAGGGAGAGATGGCCTGCTATGTATTATAGCAGGCTATCTCCCCGATCGGGACCCGGCCGGCCGCAGCGCCCGTTTAAAGGGCGGACGTACCGGTACGTCATGGGTCCCTAAGTGACAGTGATCCATGACGTGCCGGTACGTCATGGGTCCTTAAGAGGTTAAAGCTGGAGTCGGACTCCACAGCCCTGGTGTGAACATATATCAAAACAGCAGTTTGCTAAAGTCAAGGTTAAAACTGACATGCTGCTTATTAGTGTCATTTGTGGCCGCAAGTTTCCAATTCAGTTTGCATTGTGAAAACCCAGCCTTATCTATATAGCAAGCTTAAAAGGGGTATTCCGGAGATTATTTTTTTTTGTCATTAACTTTTATTTACTACATAAAAAATAAAATAATAAAAAAAAAATCCCTGTTTTGCCATTCATATCACTTCTGTATGTTCTCTCTGCTGCCCCCTGCTGTTTGTGTTGGAACAATCAGTAGTAGCAGCTGCAGCCACAGGCAAAGCACTAAGGCAGCCAAGTAGATGTACATGTAAGCAGTAGAGATGAGCGAACCGGTTTGGGTTTGAGTCGATCCGAACCCGAACGTTCGGTATTTGATTAGCAGTGGCTGCTGAACTTGGATAAAGCTCCAAGGTTGTCTGGAAAACATGGATACAGCCAAATGACTATATCCATGATTTCCACATAGCCTTAGGGCTTTATCCAAGTTCAGCAGCCACCGCTAATCAAATGCCGAACGATCAGGTTCGGATCGACTCGAGCATGCTCCAGGTTCGCTCATCTCTAGTAAGCAGTGATGCAATGTTACATAGTCTGGACTGCATGCTAACAGCCTTGTTGCAGCTCCTGGGGTGTTTCCAGTGGCTACAGCAAAGCTGTGAGACACTGCGGCAAGTGGTGGTACTGGCGGACGCCCTGTTAGAAAGAGACTACATATATCACATGGGGCAGGAGTCGGTACATTGAGTCCTGCACGTATGCCTTACTGTTTTAGCCCCTAATGATGCAATCAGTCTTTGACTCTGCATTTTGGCAGCTGTTTTTACCGACTTGGTTGTGTAATTTATTGGTTTATGAGGGAAGGATTCTTGTTTTTTTTTCCTCATCTGTACTTTGGACATTTATTTTTTACATTTAATAATTTCTTCCAGGTCTGTGGTAAAAGAAAGCTATTCTGTCATGTTTTTCTTTTTTCATACCATGCATGTTAAATATGACCAGTTGAATTAATTATGTTGGTTAAAATGATCATGGAGATATCAAACCATATATAGGTTTATTTTGTTTGTATATATGTTTATTATTTTTAACTTTATTCTGTTGTTAATTGTATTTTTTATTACATTGTTTTTAAGGGCCTGAAATGGCCTTAAGGACAGAGGCAAATTTTATGAATATGACCTGTGTCACTTTATTCATTAATAACTTCGGGATGCATTTTTCCAACTCTGAAACTTTTCTGCTTATACAGAAAATAGTTATGCCACATAAATTATATATTAAATAGTATTAGCAACATGTCTACTTTATGTTGGCGGCATTTATTAAACTATCTTTCATTTTTTTTTAGACAATAAAAAGCTTAAAACATTAGCAGCAATTTTCCAAACTTTCAGTAAAATTTCAAAATCAGATATTTTTAGGGACCTGTTCAGGTTTAACCCCTTAGCAACCCATGACGTATTTGGTACGTCATGGAGCCGTGCGGGGTGTTTAGAGGGGTCCCGCTCTGATCGGCGCTGCTCCCGGCTGTCATCTGTAGCCGGGGAGCGCCTCTATTAGCCGGCACGGGTCCCGTTGCCGCTCCAGCTAATTAAGCACTTCAATGCAGCTGTCAAACCTGACAGCTGCATTGAAGTGCTTTATACACAGGATCCCTGGTGTCTACTGGGTCGGATCTCCCACCCGCGATCGCATCGCGGGGGGGAGATCAGTTCTTCTGCCCGGGCCGGGCCTCAGCGTCGCAATGACGCTGATCCCGGCTCGGCAATAGATTGCTATGGCCTGCAGCAGGCCACAGCAATCTATCAACGATCTGATGGATCTTTGCTGTGTATATACACAGCATTGATCTCTATGAGAGATCAGTACTGTTTATATACAAGTCCCCCAGGGGGACTTCTAGTTAATGTAAAAATAAAAGTAAAAGTTTTTTTATTAATAAAAAATCCCCTCCCCTAATAAAAGTCCAAATCACCCCCCTTTTCCCATTTTATAAATATAAATAAAAATGTTTGCTATCGCCCCGCACATAATCGCCCGAACTATTAATTAATCACATTCCTGATCTCGCACGGTAAACGGCGTAAGCGCCCAAAAATTCCAAAGTGCAAAATTGCGCATTTTTGGTCGCATCAAATCCAGAAAAAATTTAATAAAAAGCGATCAAAAAGTCGCATATGCGCAATCAAGGTACCGATAGAAAGTAAACATCATGGCGCAAAAAATGACACCTCACACAGCCCCATAGACCAAAGGATAAAAGCGATATAAGCCTGGGAATGGAGCGGTTTTAAGGAACATATATTTGGCCATTACAGGCCATCAGATACAAGAAAAGTTATACATGTTACATATCGTTGTAATCGTAACAACTTGAGGAACATGCATAACAAGTCAGTTTTACCTCAGTGCGAAAGGCGTAAAAACAAAAAAAAACCTAAATAAAAAAAATGCGTTTTTTTTTTTTTTTTTAATTGAATTTTTTTCTGGTTTCACAGTGTACTTTATGAAAAAATAAAGCCTGTCACTGCAAACTACAATTAGTGACGCAAAAATAAGGGCTCATGTGGGTTTCTAGGTGAAAAAATGCAAGTGCTATGGCCTTTTAAACATAGAGGAAAAAGGAAAAGCTCAAAAATGAAAATTGGCATTGACCTTAAGGGGTTAAAGTGTATTTGAGGGGACTGTATGTTAGAAAGCCCCACAAAGCACCCCATTTCCAAAACTGCACCCCCCAAACTCTGCAAAAGCACATCCAGAAAGATTTTTAACCCTTTAGGTTAGTCACAGAAATAAAAGCTAAGTGTGTAAGAAATTGTAATTTTCTGTGCAGAGATTTTATTGTAATCCAATATCTTTCATAATTGTAAACCTATTACCAGAGAAATGCACCCCAATATTTATTGCTCCGTTTCTACAGTTTATAGAAATACCCCATATGTGGCTCTATTGCCTTGTTTGACGCAAGCCTCAGATACAAAGGAGCACCTAGTTAATTTCAACACCTCCGTTATATTTGGTCATTTCTGACCGTACCACTTCAGGTTGGCAGAGGCTCTGGGGTGCCAAAACATAAAAAACACCCCTAAAGGGACTCCATTTAGAAAACTACACCCCTCAAGGAATGTAACAAGGGGTGCGGTGAGCATTTGGACCCCACAGGTTTTTTTATAAATAAAAAAATATAAATGGAAAAAAAAACAAAAAAAAACACCAAACGTGTAGCGCAGTTTCTCCCGAGTACGGAACTACCCCACATGTGGACACAAAGTGCCAAGCGGGCGCAGGACGAGCCTCCAAAGGGAAGGGGCGCCAATTGGCCTTCGGAAGCTGAATTTCACAGGAATGGATTTCAAGGGCCATGTCGCATTTACAGAGCCCTCGTGCTGCCAAAACACTGGAAACCCCCCACAAGTGACCCCATTCTGGAAACTACACCCCTCAAGGAATCTAACAAGGGGTGCAGTGAGCAAATGGACCCCACTGGTGACGGGCACAAATGTGGAACAATGTGACGTGAAAGGGAAAATTTTCATTTTTTTCACTTTCACGGCACAAATGTGCCCGTCATCAAGGGGTCCATATCCTCATTGCATCCCTTGTTATATTCCTTAAGGGGAGTATTTTTCAGAATGGGGTCAGACAGGTCTTCTTTAATACTAATAATAATCAATGATAAATATGATTTTACTTTATTTTAAGTTCTATTTTACATTATATATTACATTCTGGTCCTGTTTTGCATTATACAGAAAAATACATTCAGTTGAATGGACTCTGTAAAATGTATATTGATAACAGAACACTTATTAGCTGAAGACTGGGTGTCCAGTATGGGGACGTTTTGTGATCTGCTTATCATCAAGGAACCCTTTTCTCAAGGAAGAATTAGCAACACCTGAGAACTATTACACTTTTTACATGTTACATATATTGGGAAAACCAATTTGACAGGTGTTGTCATCCAGCTTTTTCACATTCCTGAATTGTAAATCTAACTACTGTAGTTATGCTGTAATTTAGGAAAAAATATTATCCTAATATGGATGCCCTATGTGGGAGAAATTTAGTTATGACTTGCGCGGTCTCTGTACATTAAAGGGGTACTCCAATGTATCCCTGTTCAATCCCCACCCATAATCTAAGATTTTTTGCAATAATTTTTTTTTACATGAATTGGACCGTTTTGTCAGCAGCACACTCTACTCCTCTTACCCCCCTCCCTTCTGGGAGCCAAAGTCACATGAACTTGGTCTCTACTGTTGCCCGGCACGCTGTAACACCACATCTTTAACCTTGCCGACGACTGACATTACACCAAAGAGTGAGCACCTGGCCAAGGGGCATGGAAATAACATAGCAGTGACAGCCTCCTGAGCAGTATAGGGTAAATGAAACTGTTTCATCTTTCTCTCTTTCTAATCTATGTAGATGGACATGTGGCCCAGGGTAAGCTTGTCTGTCACTGTCAAGGGTTAACTAATCCCCTCTGTCTGGCATTCAGAGAATGCTAGAAGTGCCAGCACACAACATTGTTGGTTGTGTAGCAGTGAGGGAGTTAACAGTAATCAGGAAGGGAGTCCAGTAAGTGTTATGTGTGGTAAAATTGTCACTACTGAATGTTTCTTTCTGTTGGAGTGTACTGTAATGTATACACCTGAATAAATCCTGTTAAACTTCACTACAATGGAGTGTTTAACTTTAGGAGGTGAGCTATGGAGAGGATACACTTCTGACATAAATTCCCCCAGAATCTCAAAGAACTCACAATGCCCCACACTGCCATACCGTAAGCGTTTCTTTGGATAATGAATAGATTGATAGATACAGTATTTTTTAGTGTAAAATAGAAGCAGACTGAGTACTTGGCAGTTTGCTCTGAGGTGCAATGCATGCTGGGAAATGTAGTTTCCTGGCTGGTGCCATCTCGGATATAGACTGGCTTTTAGAACAACTTGTAGCTCAGGAATGGCGGCAGCTAGAAAGATTGAACATGTCTCAAATTACTCAGGGGGACTTGGGACCCTCTAGGTTTGGAAGCATTTAATTTTTTTTTTGTGGAATACCCCTTCAACTACAACACACCTATTTAGAGCCAGAGCATTATTTCTGCTAGTTGCAATGTTACACATTAGAACATGTAGGGCTCACTGAAATGTATACAAATGTATTTCTAAGGATAAAGCTCTTAAGATGGCACCTTTAACAGCTCCTCATTCTTTGCTTTCATAGTGAAGTATATAGCTTGTTTCTCCTCTGGCATATTTTTAATAATGTCTTCAGCTGCTCGTTTCTCATGTTCAATGTCCTCCTCCACAGCCCGAATATGATCTTCTTTTCTGTAACACAAAAAAACATCATGACATTTACATACTTATAAAAAAGATGTTAGCCTAAAAATATGTTAATCTAACTTTTAAAAGTTTGGTTCGACAGGGTGTATCGCAGAATTCTGAAGAAAAGTTCGGGTTTGTCCGAACCAAACCAAACAACACTAAAACAACTAAACGATCGCAGGCGTTAAGCTGTTTAAGTGGAGTTCAGCAAGTGTCCCCCGCTGATCACAGCCACCTCCACTTCCTGAGTAAGATAGGTCCCCAGAACCGCTGGTGCCGGTGAAGTTCTACAATACCCGTCAGATGAACTTTATTTCTTTAGAATTGGGATGCGGGTACATTTGGGTGTGCTTACATTTCAAATTACCAGAGTCGACAATGTTGGGTGCGGCCGGAGCCGCACTTTACATTGTCTGCTCTGTCAGTCTTGTGCAGCTGCTATTCAATGAATAGCAGCTGCACAAAACTGACATGTCAGTTTCTTCTGTGGCGGCTAGGAATCCTGGCTGGAGTGTATACAGAGTGTATACACTGCGGCCGGGATTCCATAGTAATTAATGTAATTGACAATTTCATTAAATAACAGCCATAGTTAAAAAACTGCAACTACAGCCGTTGTTTAATGAAATTAAACATAGTGGGAACTTAGCCTTAGACAGCGGACTTCATCCGCAGATCTTGAAAATCACAATGTTTGAATGCAGCCAAAGAGTTCCTAGGGAGCAAGTGTGTTCTGGCACGTGTCCCCTTATAACGATACTTAATTCAAGTGTAACTGATATCAGATCTAAGAGGTACCAAAAGTATTCCTATTTAAAGCACTAAACATGCCTATTTCATATGTCACTCGCACATGATACTGAGGAGTCATCTAAATACAGGCATTTCAAGTAATGCCTACTTAATTGTATCCTTCTAGCCAAACACTGCCTAAATATTCATTAGACAACCTTGTAGATCTAGTACTGTAATAGACCTTGCTATCACTGACCTGATTATTCCGCAGAGGTCAGGAAGCAAAAGATCTAATCAGGCTGTTCTTTTACTTCCTTATTGGCTGAAGATTGGATTATGTGCCATACAGAACAAGAAGCAACTAGTCAATCTTTTGCTAAGAAAGTGTTAACACCTGATGCTAAGTACAAAGGTTAGTACAGAACAAGGAGTTGCCATGCTGCTGCTGTCCTACGTGCCCATGTAAACGGCAGTGCTGCAATCTACACAAACGCTTGCAGAGGAAGACACGGTTTATAAAGGTAGGAGAATACCTCGTAAGGACTACAAAGTCTGTTGTGTGGATGTTGTACTTGCCAAGTCATAGTTTAATGCTTGTTACTGTATATTAGCCATGTGAAACATACTTATTGGTAAACACTATTTCTGATCCTTCCTATTTATTTTAGGTCACATACACATTCCACATACATCACAACTTTCACCATCACTCTTTTCAAAGAGAGTAGAATGAACAATGTTTATGGCCCTCTGAATGCTTTTCTCCTCAGAATTTACAATTATCAACCACCCTGATTTATACATCCGAATTATACATCTGTATATCCTACAAGGAACATTTCTCTTGTCGCTCTCCTACTTGATCTTACTACGACACCGTCTCAAAAAAATCTTTGATACTGAAAACTATTTGCAAACAATATCTAATAACAGGATAACTAATAAATATTCTCTCATCCTGGAAGACTGCCTAAATAATTTTTGTTCATTTGCAATCCCCCAATATATATCAGCTGTGTCAAAGAAGTTATCCAGGATTTCTATCTTTCAGAAACAGCAATACACTTGTTCTCTGTTTATGTGTGGTATTGCAGCTCTGATCCCCTGACATGAACAGAGCAAAAGTGGAAGTAAACAGCAATGTATTTCTAATCCTGGATAACCCCTTTAAGGTGGTTATAAGCATTATATATAAGTAGGTATGTAGTTGAAGAACACTTCAACAAAAGACCATTTCACCAATCCAGCCATACACATTTTAGTTTATTTACTTGATACTTAATTGATTGATTGATTTATTATACATTAATGTGCCCGCCCTAAGGGTCCGTTTACACAGAAAGATTGTATGACAAAGATTTGAAGCCAAAGCCAGGAATGGATTTGGAAAGAGGAGAAATCTCAGGCTTACCTTTATGACCTGATGTCTGTTTATAGTCTGTTCTTGGCTTTGGCTTAAAGTCTTTGGCAGATAATCTTTCTGTGTAAATGGACCCTAATAGTGCTGAAGCCTTCCCGTTGATCCCATAGTGCTGATCCGTCCTGCGGCCGGCTGTTCCATTCATTATATCATTAGAAAGGAGTGGATCAGTGCTATGGGGGCGAGCAGTGCTCCTATTGGACCCTGGAGCACACAATTAACTGCAGCGGAATGGCGATGAGGAGGAAGGTAAGAGACATACCTTCCTCCTCTGTGTCTCTTGTGCAGTAGGGACATATCAACTGGTTAGATTCGTCTCATCTGCTGACAGTTCCCCTTTAACAATTGTTGGCCAGTTATCTCTGCAATTTAACCTACAGCCATGACATTTGGATTGGCCACGGAAAGATTCATATTGCTCATTGGGAAGGGAGATAAATCCAATCTAGACAGACTTCTCCCCTTCAAATGAGCCATTGCTCAGACAGAATTAGTGTAAAATTCTTCAAATTAGGAGGTAATCTGTTATATCTATAAAAACTAGGAATTTGCATTACATACCACAATAGATGCTTAAAGTGTACCTGTTGTTTAAAGTAACTATGCAAGATAAGTTGTCGTGTGTACATGAGGAGTAGCACTATTTCTGGTTAGCATATTACTTACATATAGCATTTTTACTTGTATATGGCCTGGTCTGCAGGCTTCATCTCCAGTTCTGAGTAGTCCCTGAGCTAGAGGGTGGAGTCCACCCTCTATGACTGCTCCCATGTCCTGCACAAACAGAGAGGAAGGGTCCTGCTTTTCAATGTCTCTATGCCATGGCATGGATGCATTATAGAGCAGCAGTGAAAATTACAAGCTTATATATACTCATGCTTCATTCTTTATAGACGTGTATGGGCATCATGTAACATGATCTCCCAGTGAGCTGCTAGTCCACCTTGTCAACACAGATTGAAAATTAGCAGTTATTTGAGGGTGAATAAAAGGTTTAGGAGGAGAAGTTTCTTATATCATCTTGTGCTATTGATTTATGCAAAACATGCTGAATTTATGGTAAAATTTAAAGCCCAGTGTTACTTCATACACAAAGTGTAATTTGTATGCCATATACATGAAATGTCCATGTTTATTTAAAGGTACTACTAACTAAAGTGTCCAAAGGTACCTATCATAGGCTGTAACACAGCCTGGCACTTATGCCTCTCTCCTCCGTGAGCGACTTGCTCAGATAGAAGGGCTCATTTATTTTTTGCCTCTAGTAGATTAATAGTATAGTGCCCAATAGTGTAGCTTTAGTAGGAAATCAAACAGCCACTACAATACTAGAATCTGTCATGTTGACAGTTTTAATGGGTCAAAAGAATAGTATCATAGTATATCATAGTACACAGCTGTGTATAGGACAAGTTAGTCTGAGTCTCTAAACCAGGGTTCCCCGACCTGAGAGCTCTGAGATTAGTTCAATCCAGGTTCCCTGTCTGTAGTTAGCCTGAATTTTTTGAAAAGAAAGCTATGCCAATCTTCTCTTTTATGTTTGGAAACTCGAGTGGAGCTGTTGTCACAAGAACATGTTTGAATGTGTATAACTCTTGCAAACCTTGCTACTTATAGAGGTTTTCCCACTCATCCATATATTCAGGATAGGTATAAAATGTGCGATCAGTGGGGGTCCAACTGCTGGGATGCCCACTGATCATGAGAAGGAACATTCCTTTGAGAATGAGTGGCAGCCATGCAAACACACTGGAACTGGACGGAGGTCAAGACCAGGGTCAATAATCTGTCAACTAAGGGTCCATTTACACAGAAAGATTATCTGCCAAAGATTTGAAGCCAAAGCCTGAAACAGACTATAAATAGAGATCAGGTCATAAAGAAGATTTCTCCTCTTTTCAAATCCATTCTTGGCTTTGGCTTCAAATCATTGACAGATAATCTTTCTGTGTAAATGGACCCTTAGAAACAATATAGAAACAAGCAAGAGCATGGAAAGTGTAATAACCTCAATTCACTAGGGGCACTCAGGAACCTCCATTCTGGGTGGTGGTCCTGGGCAGTCAGTCCCCTTAGCCATCATTTATTTATCACCTATCTTTTGCTTGTAAAACGCAACAACAGAAATACGTTCAATAAAATTTAATGAAAATCATAAATGAATCAGCATAAAGGTGAGACGTACAATGAGGCTACTCTGTATATTTGAAAAACAAGTTAGGCGCAGATACTGTGATCAGTCACCATGAGTAACAATGAAAGCATTCACACAGACAAGTAAACAATGCAGAAAAACGACATATCAGGATTTAGTATCCGTTAGTATAATTACTTCTAGATATATCTGCATGAATTTTTATCACAATGTCTAGTCAGGGCTGGAATAATTCCATGTGCCAGGTAACCAATGTTGATAACATACTGTATACTATATGGACAAAAGTACTGGACACCTATGAGAACTTTTAGGACATCCAGTCCATAGGCATTACCATGGAGGTGACCTCCTTGCAGTTATAACAACCTCCACTCTTTTTGGAAGATTTTCTACACAATTTCAGTGTGTGTTAGTGGTAATTTTTGCCCATCCTGACAATCTGTGGTAACAGACACTGATGTTGGATGAGGGGGCATGGCTCACAATCTCTGCTCTAGTTCATGTTAAATGCCATGGTCAAGGCAGTCAAGTTCTTCCAAGTCAAACTTACCCAACAATTCCTTCAAGGAGCTTGATTTGTGCACTGAGGCACAATTATGCTGGAACTAAGTGCAGAACCCAAACTGTTCCTACAAAGTTCGATGCATAGAGTCAGCAAAGTGTTGGGGACTATATGCACTATGCACCTCAGCATAGTATTGTCTAAATCCAATGTTTAAGAGGTGACAACCGATTTGTACATATAGGCACACATTTATCAAAAGGTGTAAAATATAGACTGGGGGAAACTGCCCACAGCAACCAATCACAGCTCAGCTTTCAGCTCCTGTAAAATGAAATCTGAGCTGAGATTGGTTGCTGTGGGCAGTTTGCACCAGTAAATATTTAGAAGCCTTTGATAAATCTCCCCCATAGTGTATGAATAAAAGAGATATCTAATAGGAGTAGAGGGCATTGGGACATAAGGCATCAACCATGAGAGGATTTATAAACAAGCCTGGTCAGTTGTTTTACATGCAGATTTATTTCCGCTTGTGAGAATACTCAGATGACTGCCTCTTGCTTTAGTATGAATAAGCAACACATCCTTGATCTAAACCTAAAGTAATCCAAATGCCTTTCACCTTACCAATTCACTGTATAGAGGGGACGTGGAGCGATCATGATGCAATTGCTTAAAGGACAGGATGCATGTGTTAAGAACTTGCAGGGCGTACAAGAGATATAAGGTTAACAATCCAAAAAGTGAGGCAGGAGTAATATCCAGGAACTGAATGGAGGTCAATATCAGGATCAATAATGGGACAGCTTAGAAACAATATCAAAATGAGCAAGAGCATGGAAAGGGTAATAGCCTCAATAAGTGGGCATGGCCTCGAAGGCTGACTTCCTTATAACTGGCTGCCAGACAGACAGGAAAGGAAGGCTTTGTAAGACATCAGGACTACATAAGGAAGAATACAGTTGCATTGCAGCTTGTCGGTATATAGTGCTGGAATCATGCAAGGTAACATGGTGAAGAGTATAACCAGGGGAATTTATTAAGACCGATGTATACATATGTTGGTCTTAAATAAAGCTCTGCCCATATACACCCTGCTGATTTACAGCAGCACAGAAATCTATCAATTTCTGCCATGGTTTACACCTGTTTGCCACATCCATCAGGCAAGCAGGGCTTGCGTCAGGGAAAAGGAGCAGAATGTCTGGTTAGTGCAACAATCTGCGCCTTCTCCTTGGCGTACACCAGAACACTCAAATGATAAATCTCCTCCAATAAGTTTACAGATGCTGAGGTTTATAATTCTGAGTTATATCGTGGGCAAGCACTATTATGTTTGAGTCACCAGCCTCTCCCTTCCGCTTCCTATACCATTTTCAGGTGGTCAGCTTTACATAAACACTAGTTGAAAAATACATTTAAATGATATTCAATACATTGACAAGAGCATAGCTGCCTTCAACTCTTCTTCATGTAACTGATTTACACATAAAACTATATAACCACTTTAGAATCCTCCATGGACAAGAAGTGTAGTTCTACAGACAGACGCTTGGCATTTTATCTAGCAGTAATCGCTAATGTGGAACATCCTTCATTTTGCAAACAATAGAATACCTTGTATCATAGGAACGCTGTATACACCTTCCAACCCACAGAAAGGCAGTTTAATTCCTTTATTAAAGCAAATATATATTTTCAATTAAGATGTTTTCTTTAGTTACAGTCTAATTAAAGATGTGATTCCAGGAAACAGATGCAGATTAAGGCTTGGTTCACACTACGTATATTTCAGTCAGTATTGTGGTCCTCATATTGCAACCAAAACAGGAGTGGATTAAAAACACAGAAAGGATCTGGTCACACAATGGTGAAATTGAGTGGATGGCCGCCATATAACAGTAAATAACGGCCATTATTTCAATACAACAGCCGTTGTTTTAAAATAACAGCAAATATTTACCGTTATATGGCGGCCGTCCACTTAATTACAACATTGTGTGATCAGAGCCTTTCTGTGTTTTTAATCCACTCCTGGTTTTGGTTGCAATATGAGGACCACAATACTGACTGAAATATACATAGTGTGAACCAGCCTAAGCCTGAAGATTTTCAAATATGTTTACTGGCCAAATTATTTTTGCTCCCTTCCCTCACGCAGATTAGGACAGACATCCCTCTCTGTAAAAAGACAATGATCAGCTGAAGAAACAATTATCAGCTAATCGTCGCCTTTTAAAAATCATCAGCCACACATCGCTACATTTACTAGTGATGTGCAGCCGAAGGCTGAGCAATGTGTAAAGTAAAATAATAAACTTTACACTAAGGGGGCGAGGTTAGGTGGATCGGTGCACTGATAGCCCTGCCCCCTGTGCACCAAACCACCTAATTTACATATTAATAAAACTGAATAATTAATGAAAATGTCACTGAGGACGATGGTAAGAAAATGACCTTCATTCTCAGTGCTCAAGCACTATGGAAACATAATAGCGGGTCAGAGTGTTCTTACCTGCTGTTAGTTTCCCCTAAAATAGTCAGGGACACGGCATAAAGCCTTATGCACATGATCAAAAAAAATCTATCTGTAAATTAGGAGTAATTACAAATAAAACTGTGGCCCCTTTCATTTCAAGAACATTGTATATTTATAGATGTGTGAGCTGCAAATTAAGAATTTATACCTGCAAACTGCAGTGCAGACAAGCTACTGACGCAACTGAGAAACAGCTACTGATAAGAATGCAATGACTATGGATCTGCACTTGCAGATAGTAAAAACTGATACAATTGTGTGTATTGGGTCTGTTCTAAAGGTGTACAGAAAATACATAGTAAGCAAAACTATGATGAATATTGGGCTGGATTGTAAAACCACATCTCAATTTGTTCTCCACAGGAAGGAAAGATGAAAACAATTCTTCTTCTGATTTGCATGGGAAGCCTCTACAATCAGATTCAATGCCAGGATTTCCAGGTGAGAGACACAGACAGGGTTGCCCTTTGTTATGTTAGAGGTCATTTCTACTAAACAATCTAAGGGTATATTCACACGAACGGACTCGCAGCGAGATTCTCGCTGCGAGTCCGGCAGGTCCTGGCAGTTCCCACACACTACATACTCGCTGTGGTCTGAACGACTGCAGCGAGTATGTAATTCTACCGCCCTTAATCCCTTCTGCTCCCGGCCGGCTCTCCCCCGCTGTAAGCATACATTACCTGTCCTCGCTGCACGGATCCGGCGTCCTCCTCTCCCACCTGGCCAATCAGTGGCTGCGGCAGGGCAACACACTGATTGGTCGGGCGGGAGAGCAGGACGCCGGACCTGTGCAGCGAGGAGAGGTAATGTATGCTTACAGCGGGGGAGCCGGCCAGGAGCAGAAGGGGTTAAGGGCGGTAGAATTACATACTCGCTGTGGTCGTTCAGACCGCAGCGAGTATGTAGTGTGTGGGAACTGCCAGGACCTGCGAGAATCTTCGCTGCGAGTCCGTTTGTGTGAATATACCCTAAACCTTATTAATGGAAAAGTCTTATGTCAGAATATTTGTAAAAAAAATGTATTAAAAAAAATAGGTATTTCCAGATCTGTGGTTTAGTTTAAGAGTTCTCCAAATTATTTAAGTTTTTCTAGTCAGTTTCTATTTTCTAATTGTAAATTTTTAATTTTAGGCGTAGTACATTATTAAGGGACCAGCAATGTTGCTTGAGATGCTTTTAACAGCATTAAAAGATAAAATGTATTTGTTGGAAAAAGTGGTAGCAGCCTCATTCAGGCTAAACACTTTTTTTCCCCAAGAAAATCTTTAGGACGTTAGCTATAATGTGTCAAAATCCTAAGGCCTCATTCACATATTTTTTTAAATATGTCTGCAATTGTGGACAAATTGGGAACCCATTGGTTTCTATGGTCTCATTCACACATCCCCAATATTTGCGGATCTGTGATCTGTGCCACAAAAAAAAAAGGACATGTACTAGTGCGGACCACAATTGCGGGACAGACACAGCAATAGAAGACAATGGGATCCATTTTTTAACAAATTGCGAATCCGTGGGGTCTATTTTTTGCGGATCTTCACTGCTTTATCTCCTCTAGGCAGAAAAGCGAAACAGTATTTGTAAGGGAAAATGGCTGCCAAGCAATCATATGACCTTTTTAGGAGTGGGGAGAGCTAGTACATCTTCTTTTAATTTTATTAACTAGCACTTTACAAATGTTAAGGAACAGCAAAAAAATAAAAAATGAACGATACAGATGTGCACTACAGACTTTTTTGCGGACTGTGGAGTCAAAATAGAGCCAAATTCACATGTCTATCAGCAAAAATCCATTATTGATCTTTAAGAACCCTTGGCAATGCAAGGATCTCAGAAATCAAGTTTGAGAAACCGTATTCAATGTGTGGATTATTCTATAGCAAAATGGAAAACATGACTTAAAAGGAATATAGTGACCAGAAAGTGACCTATTGTTTGAATCATGTTTTCCTGTTAAAAGATGTTTGTTTTTAAATTTCCATTTCATTATATATAATGTAAAAGAATCCTAGAAATAAAGTAGTCCTAATTTTTGCTGCTAGGCTTAAAACTAAGCTCCTGATCCTTCCCCAGCAGTGTCCCCCTTATGATCACAAACAGGAGTACGGTGACACCAATATATAGATAACAGAGGTACACACAATAGCTACTGCTCACAACTTAACCTCCCTCTTCTGTGGAATTAGCCCACTGAGCATGCTCACAAATGTGTCTTAAGCAAAGTAAAGGCTATAGAAATGTTGATTTTATCTATGTCCGAGAAGCTTGCTGTAACGTATATCACTAAATCCTGTTAAAACAGCTTAGGCAAGATAGCAGCCCCATTATAATGAAGTACAAATAACATCTAAAACATAAGAACAAGAAAAAAGAGAATATATAAACAGTATAGAAAAAAGAACATGTTCCAGTATCTGTCTCTAGAAGATACATTCTCTTAAAAAAAACCTCTATCACGTCTTGAAGATGGGTACAGTACATGTAAACAGCTGGAAACTGTAATGGTGCACACCATATTTGGGACTATAATAACTGTGTAAAACTGTAGTTCTTGACTGCCCCCTTCAGCTTCCAAATTTAACTTAATTTTTATTATGTCTTTACTTATATCTACAGGAAAGTGACTGGTCTGGGAAAAATCTCACAAAGATTCCTAAAAGTACTTCAACCAACATTACAAAACTCAATTTGAGTCAAAACAATATTATCTTAGACGCAGAGGATCAAAAAACCCTAATGCGCTATGAAAACTTGACAGGGCTTGATCTGAGTCAGAATAACATTTTGGAGCTGACAGATAGCTATTTTAAAGGACTGTCAAAGATTGAGGTGTTAATTCTCAGAAATAACCACATTACATCTATTGGAGTAATGTCACTTGTTGGACTGGAAAATCTGAGGATTCTGGATCTTAGCATCAATCGAATTACTTACCTACCTGTAAATATTCACATACCATCATTGCAGCTGCAAACATTTTACCTTCAGGACAACAACTTGTCGACCCTGGATATTAAAGAAGCACTAAAGGACCTGAAAACACCACTGCATATAACCCTTAGTGGGAATCCATGGAATTGTGATTGCTCTCTTATTGGTCTATCAATCTGGTTAAATAACAACACAGTCATTCTCGGTAAGCAGATTACATGAAACTATGCATATCTTGAAACCTTAGTCATTATCTCAGTTCAAAGCATAAAAGCCATATGCCAAACAATTTATATGCAATGCCCTCAAGGCCATAGATAGTTGCCATATATAAGCTTAAAGTGTACCTGTATTTTCAAAGAATTTTGAAAACCTCCAGAGTGGTTTAGGGCTTTTCTGCTGTTATTGAGCTCTTAAGTGCACATTGCATTGTTCACAGCTATTTCTTATTCTTTCCCCTTCCGGGGTTGGCAAGGCCTGGGACTGGACATTCTCTTACTTCTCCGACCAATCACAGGGAAGCACCTGCTCACAAGCCCTCCTTCTCTCAGCTATGCCATGACATAGTTAATGCTGGAGTAAAATGCAATGAACAAGCTGACACTGTGCTGTTAGAAGTTTTAAAGTGTCAATGTCGTTATACCTCTCATAATCTAAATTATCAGTAGATGTGAGAAATAGCAAGTTTACAATTACATTCATTATTTTTTTTTAGTTACCATGGAAAACACAGCACTTCCTGTTTTCTGACAGTTTTTTTCTCAAAAAACAGGAAGTCCTGTGTATCCCAGGTCATCTGAGCACTCACAGAGAAGGCAGTCATGTGATTGATTGACACAGTGAGCCGTGTACTGTACCTCTCTGTACTGCCCAGAATTCCTGTGTTTAGTTTCTTTTTTTTTAACCAGCACAAGTCTAAAAATCTGCCTTCAGTATAGATGGCATGTTGTAGGTAGAAGGGGGTTATTGATGCGCTGGGTTTGCAAGGTGCTATGTGAGTTGAAAAGAAATAAACTGCTGCAAAACCACAGCGAAGAAGAGCATCCCTGGTCTAAGTAGTGAACAGCTGATAATATTGACGACTAAACAACAACAGAGAGGATCACAGAAAGGAAGGGATACATTAAAAAAGCAGCCCAAATCTGAGCAGTCAGCTGCTGATGATAATGATGATGACAAAAGTGAGGAGGAGAAGGAGATTACATAAAAAAACTGCTGTCCAGAACTGAGTGGTAAGAGATGGGAGGAAAGCTACTTACCCTGATTCAGGAGATATAGCTCTCATTTAAATTTGTCCCTCTGTCACTGAGATATAGGCTTTAAAAGTTTTACACAAATTAGGGAGCTAAAGCCTATGGTATGTTACCCTGGGCTGAATGTTACTGGGCTTCTGCAGCCAAGGAGAATGACTCATGGAATATCTCTTAATTTGCATAAAACTTCTAAGGCTTATATCTAAGGGCTGGAGAAACAGACTGAAATTAGAGTTAGGGCCCTATTCCACAGTAACAATAATCGGCCGGATCGGCCCCATTTGGCCCGATTCGGCCGACTATCATTCGGTGAAATAGAGAGAACGATCAGCCGATGATCGTGTCATCGGCTGATCGTTCATTTAGGGCCAGACCTAAAATCATCGTTCCCCCACCGTGCATCGCTACGGTTGAATAGCGGTGCGCGGCGGGCGACCGACGATTTTGACAGCAGCAGCATCATCATACATTACCTGCTGGTCTTCTCCGTGCTCTCTTCATCCCAGGGTCCCGCGCTCTCTATCTTCTGAATGGCCAGTCAGCGCTCAGCCAATCACAGGCCGGGACCGTGTGTGGCCTGTCAGCTGACCAGCCATTCAGAAGATCCTGGGATGAATACAGCGGGGAGAAGACCTGAAGGTAATGTATTACTGCTGCTGCAAGGACATCGGTAACAATATCCTTGCAGCCCTCGCTCAACGATCATCGGGCCGTGGAATAGGCCCAGTAAACGAGCGGCGATCTAGATCTAGGCGATCCACTCCTGGTTTTGGTTGCAATATTAGGACCACAATACTGACTGAAATATACGTAGTGTGAACCCAGCCTTAGGGTGCCTTAACACCTACCGTATCGCAGTAGAAAATCCGCTGCGGATCCGCAGCGGATTTAACTAAATGAATGAGCACAGCACTAAATCCGCACTTACAAATCTGCTGCGGATCCGCAGCGGATTTGACAGTGCGTATTTAATGCTGTGTTCATTTAGTTTAGTTTCATTTAGTTAAATCCGCTGCGGATCTGCTGCGGATCCGCAGAGGATTTTCTACTGCGATACGGTAGGTGTGAAGGCACCCTTAAAGTGTATTTGAGCACCCCATTTCAGAAACTGCACCCCCCACACTCTGCAAAAGCACATCCAGAAAGTGTTTTAACCCTTTAGGGGAGTCACAGAAATAAAAGCTAAGTGTGTAAGAAATTTGAGAATTTTCATTTTCTGTGCAGAGATTTTATTGTAATCCAATATCTTTCAAAATTATAAACCTATTACCAGAGAAATGCACCCCAATATTTATTGCCCCATTTCTGCAGTTTATAGAAATACCCCATATGTGGCCCTATTGCGTAGTTTGACGCAACCACAAGCCTCAGATATAAAGGAGCGTCTAGTGAATTTCAACGCCTCCGTTATATTTGGTCATTTTTGACTGTACCACTTCAGGTTGGCAGAGGCTCTGGGGGTGTCAAAACATAAAGGGCCACGTCACATTTACAGAGACGTCGTGCTGCTAAAACACTGGAAACCCCCCACAACTGACCCCATTCTGGAAACTACACCCCTCAAGGAATCTAACAAGGGGTGCAGTGAGGATATGGACCCCACTGGTGATGGGCACAAGTGTGGAACAATGTGACGTGAAAAGGAAAATTTTCATTCTTTCACTTTCACAGCACAAATGTGCCCGTCATCAAGGGGTCCATATCCTCACTGCACCTCTTGTTAGATTCCTTGAGGGGTGTAGTTTCCAGAATGGGGTCACTTGTGGGGGGTTTCCACTGTCTTGGCAGCACGAGGGCTCTGTAAATGCAACATGGCGTTCATCATCCATTTTAGCCAAATCCAGCCTCCAAAATCCAAATGGCACTCCTTCCCTTCAGAGGCTTGCCCTGCGCCCACATGGCGCTTTATGTCCACATGTGGAGTATTTACGGACTCGGGGGAAATTTCTCTACACATTTTGTGTGTTTTTTTTAATCTTTTAACCCCTTGTGAAAATGAAAAAATCAAGGCTAGACTAACATTATAGTGTAAAAAAATTAATATTTATTTTCACGCCACATTGTTCCACATTTGTGCCCGTCACCAGTGGGGTCTATATGCTCACTACACCCCTTGTTACATTCCCTGAGGGGTGTAGTTTCCATAATGGGGCCACTTGTGGGAGTTTCAACTGTCTTGGCAACACAGGGGCCTTTTAAATGCAACATGGCCCCTCGAAATCCATTCCAGCCAAATCCAGCCTCCAAAAGCCAAATAGCGCTCCTTCTCTTTGGAGGCTTAACCTGCACCCGCATGGCGCTTTATGTCCACATGTGGGGTATTTCTGTACTCAGGGGAAATTGCTCTACACATTTTGTGTTTTTTTTTTTATCTTTTAAACCCTTTTTAAAATGAAAAAATCAAAACAAGATCAATGATTTAGTGTAAAAATTTAAAACTTTTTACACTAAATCTTGGTCTAGCCTTGATTTTTTTCCATTTCCACAAGGCGTTAAAAAAAGAAATGAACGCAACACGTGTAGGGTAATTTCCCCTGAGTACGAAAATACCCCACATGTGGACATAATGTGCCATATGGGCACAGGGCAAGCCACTAAAGGGACAGAGAGCCGTTCAGAGGCTGGAATGGAGGATGGAGGATGGAGGCCATGTTGCAATTACAAAGCTCCTGTGCTGCCAGGACAGTAGAAATACCATTTTTTTCATTTTCACGGCACAAATGTGTCCATCACCAGTGGGCCATATCCCCTCTGCACCCCTTGTTAGATTCCTTATGGGGTGTAGTTTCCAGAATGGGGTCACTTGTGGGGGGTTTCTACTGTCCTGGCAGCACAGAGGCTTTGTAATTGGGGAAAAGGGACATTTTTTTAATTTATTTGGGGTATTAGGCCAATTATTAGTTTATAAGGTTAAAAATGAAAGGTGTCCATCAAATTCAACCTGTGTTGATCCAGAGGAAGGCAAAAAACCCTCGTGATGCAGACAGTAGCCTCATCACAGGGAAAAAATTCCTTCCCGACTCCATAATGGCGATCAGAATAATTCCTGGATCAACGTGACCCCTGAAATAGGAATAAGGGAAAGGATTTAGAAAATGTAGAACTCCGATGACGTGTGGTACACCTTTAAGCGATCCTGTATGCAGAGGCCGGGGTGATCAGGACAGGTGTCACACTGGAAAATGGTGTCCTTCCTGATCCCCCTGTTACGCCACACTCTGCACTTCTTCTGGGGTCTCCTGTTTTCCAGTGTGGGGGACGTCACCTGGAAAATGTTGCCCTGGTGCGTTACGGGGTTCTTGATATCCAGAAGCGCTGGGTCCGCTCCATGGCTGCTAAATATTAGGGCTTTATTTCTGCTTCTGATACTTTCGGATCGTGCTGCAAGCTACAGTAGCTCGGGCAGCGAGGGACCAGAAGAGGGGGTGCTGGTATAAAAGTACAGGTGGTAACCTTTATCCATCCGTCCGTGTCATAGACTCCATCCTACGCATGGGCAGATTTTGCCCTCTGTCCAAAGAATGAACACGTTCATTCTTTGGATGGACGATAGAATCCACCCGTGCATAGAATGGAGTCTATGACACGGGGGGAGACGCCCGCACGCCCGCATCAGTCCGGCAACGGGTGCCAGCTGCGGAATGCACAAAGGGTTATCCTTCGCCATTTCGCAGTGTGCACGTACCCTAAATCTGTAAGTGTACCCTGAGGTACTCTCACAGAGTTTGTAGAATTTCACGCCATACCGTGATCTTTTATTGAGACGTGTCTGGGGGGCAGCGTACGCTACGCTACCCCCAGACACGTCACTGGATGATGAGGATGAAGATGAATAGAGGAAAGAAGGATCCCCCCATTCATCCTCACTGGCTGTTTCGGTGTCGGAGGCAATAATTACGTATGCGTCCTCCACCGACACCGACGAAGAAGAGGACGCGATCGGGACCCGGAAGACGCAATTGGGATGCTGGATCAGGTGAGTATGTGCCAATACCTGCTCTGAACACCTCAGCTACCTAGCTGAGGTGTCCACAGCAGGTATTTAACCCTTTCTTGGGCAACTTATATCGCCATGATCGGCCGGTCCCAGCCGGCCGTTCACGGCGATCAGGACGTGACACCATGGCCACCATTACTTTTAACAGTAACGGCGGTCGATGCCGTTTTCGGACAGCACCGACCGCCAAAGCTGCAGATTGCCACTATTGGCTGATCTGAATTGATCAGCCAATAGTGGCGATCGTCAACATGGGAGGGGTTAACCACCCCCCCGTGCCGACAAGCTATGATGTGTACACACAGCGATCGGGGAAACCGTGGGTGTAAATGTACGCCCGTTTGCGTTAAGGCACGGACTTCGGGGGCATACATTTACGCCCGCGGTCGTTAAGGGGTTAAAAATGTCTATATGAAACTTTACTCTCAATATAATTTGTTTACAGAGTTCCTTTATATGTTACTCGCAGTCCAATTTTATATTATTATTATGTTTACTTTCTTGCAGAAAATGACAACACTACTATGTGTGCAACACCAAAGAACATGATAAACTACACTATAACAGTAATGAATACAGCACCAGCAGACGTATTAAGCTGTGTAGGCAGCAGTGACATTCCATCAACCACACCATCAATCTCCATATCGGACAACTCTACAGCTCCCCTCAATGGAACCAACACCACTTCTAGCAAAGGTATGCTAATTATTACGTTACTTTTTCAAAGTATATTTTACACTTTTTCAATGTGTATAAACAAAAACTATAAGGGTAGCTTCACACGTACCGCATCCGCAGCGGATTTCCCGCTGCGAGTTTGCAGCGAAATCCACTGCGGATCCTGGTAGTGTGAAGGTCTATGGATTACATATGCGCAGCAGAATTTTCATTCCACTGCGCATATGTAAGCCGACCCCTTTAACCTCCCCGCCCTCAGCATACATTACCTGCTCGGCACCACAGCTGTGTGTGAGGTTCCTGGCTCCCCTTGGTCCCCATCATCCAATGCACGGCAGCACCGATTGGCTGATGGGGAGTGAGGGGAGCCGGGAGCTTCACATACAGCCACGGTGCCGAGCAGGCAGGGGCGTAGCTAATGTCTCTTGGGCCCTGGTGCAAGAGGTCAACTTGGGCCCCCCCTTTCTCGATGCTATTGATATATATATATATATATATATATCTCAAGACTGATATTACCAATAATAGCAGTATACAGGAAATATTATCACCATACCTATTACCGCCATACTGTTACTAAACAAATCCTGTTTACTGTGACCAAAATTGCCAATATTACTAGTACACAAGGGGAAATATTACCGCCACACCACAACCATCACCACCATAATGTTACTGACCAAATCCAGTATACTAAATCCAATAAAACACAGTACCAGATAACAAGTAACAAATAATACCACCACATACTAACTAACACCACCATATACTGACTAACACCACCGCTGCTACTGAATATAATCCTCTGTACATAGACCAATATCAATTCATACAGTCATATAGAGGTGGACGCACTGTACACAGGCTCTATACACCATATATATTACAGTACAGTTATATCAAGTGACTCCCAGGGGACGTCTTCTCTGATCAGAGTTCTTCCCTTTTTTATCTTCTCCATCTGCCCTGGGCCATTATGAGAACTTCTACGAGCCACGAATCCACAGAATCTGCCAAACATATTAGGCTCCTCACACTGACACCATCCTCATCTCTCTACACACTGTACTGTCCCCTTTACACCCTTATTTATTAGGTAGCCCTGACACTATGTGACCCCCCTTACAGTACATGCCCCCCTCTGTGCATGCCCTATTGTATACACCCCCCATGTAGTCCACCTTATAGATGCCCCCCCAATGTTTACCCCTTATAGATGGCCCCCCTGTGTTGTCCCTCTTATAGATGCCCCCATGTTATCCCCCATATAGATGCCCCCCCCCATTTTATCCCCCTTATAGATGCCCCCCATGTTGTCCCCTCCTCCTGCCCCTTCATCACCATACTACTACCCCTTTCATCCTCCTGCCCTCCATCATCATACTACTACCCCTTCATCCTCCTGCCCTTTCATAATCATACTACAAACACCTCCATCATAATACTACCACCCCCTTCATCCTCCTGCCCTTTCATCATCATACCACTACACCCTTCATCATCCTCTTGTTCCTTAATTATACCACTACACCCCTCATCATCCTCTTGTTCCTTCATCATTATACCACTACACCCCCCATAGTCTTCTTGTTTCTTCATCATCATACCACTATACCACCCATCATCCTCTTGTTCCTTAATCATCATACCACTACACCCCTCATCATCCTCTTGTTCCATCATCATCATACCACTACACCACCCCTCATCATCCTCTTGTTCCATCATCATCATACCACTACACCCCTCATCATCCTCTTGTTCCATCATCATACCACTACACCCTCATCATCCTCTTGTTCCATCATCATACCACTACACCACCCTCATCATCCTCTTGTTCCATCATCATACCACTTCACCCTTCATCATCATCTTGTTCCCTCATCATCATCATCATACCAATACACCCCTCATCATCCCCTTGTTCCATCATCATAACACTACCACTTTCATAATCATACTACAAACACCTCCATCACAATACTACCACCTCCTTCATCCTCCTGCCCTTTCATCATCATACCACTACACCCTTCATCATCCTCTTGTTCCTTAATCATCATACCACTACACTACCCCTCATCATCCTCTTGTTCCATCATCATACAACTACACCCCTCATCATCCTCTTGTTCCATTATACCACTACACCCCATCATCCTCTTGTTCCTTCATCATCATACCACTACACCACCCCTCATCATCCTCTTGTTCCTTAGTCATCATACCACTACACCAATCATCATCCTCTTGTTCCATCATACCACTACACCCCTCATGATCCTCTTGTTCCATCATCATACCACTACACCACCCCTCATCATCATCATGTTCCCTTATCATCATACCACTACACCCCTCATCATCCTCTTGTTCCATCATCATACCACTACACCCCTCATCATCCTCTTGTTCCATCATTATCATACCACTACACTCCTCATCATCCTCTCGTTCCATCATGATCATACCACTACACCCCTCATTATCCTCTTGTTCCTTCATCATCATACGACTAAACCCCCATCATCCTCTTGTTCCATCATCATACCACTACACCCCCATCATCCTCTTGTTCCATCATCATACCACTACACCACCCCTGATCATCCTCTTGTTCCATCATCATCATACCACTACACCCCTCATCCTCATCATACGACTACACCCCCATCATCCTCTTGTTCCATCATCATACCACTACACTCCCATCATCCTCTTGTTCCATCATCATCATACCACTACACCCCCATCATCCTCTTGTTCCATCATCATACCACTACACCCTCATCATCCTCTTGTTCCATCATCATACGACTACATCCCTCATCATCCTCTTGTTCCATCATCATCATACCACTACACCTCTCATTATCCTCTTGTTCCTTCATCATCATACGACTACACCCCCCATAATCCTCTTGTTCCTTCATCATCATACCACAACACCCCTCATCATCTTCTTGTTCCATCATCATCATACCACTACACCCCCATCATCCTCCTGCCCTTCCATCATCATACCACTACACCCCCCATCATGCCCTTTAAAACAAAAAAATCTATACTCACCTGAATGGTTTTTCTAGTCCTCTAGTCACGCGCTGGCAGGTTTCCCGTGGCGGGGGGCGGGGCTTCCCGCGGAGGAAGCGGAGCTTCGCAGGACCTGGATTTTTGCCTACGTGATGCTCCCAGCCCCGCAAGTCAGCCGGGGGCCCGTCACAGCCTGCCTCTTGTGATCGCAAGCAAAACATTGCTTGCGGTCACAAGAGGGAGTGGAGCAGTACAGTAGCAAGGGGGGTAGCGGCCCGGTCACGGCGGCGGCCGCTGCGACCGTGGTAGCTACGCCACTGCGAGCAGGTAATGTATGCTGAGGGCAGCGGGTGGTTAAAGGGGTTGGCTTACATATCCGCAGCGTCATGAAAATTCTGCTGCGCATATGTAACCCATAGACCTTTACACTACCAGGATCTGCAGCGGATTTCACTGCAAACTCGCATCCGGTATGTGTGACGCTACCCTAATGATACATTATATGCAAAAGATATCAATAGTATATCAACATTTCCTAGTTTGCTCAAGAGACTTAATTAGCAAGGCACATTATGTATGTATATATATATATATATATATATATATATATATATATATATATATACATACATACATACACGCACACACACACACACTCAAAATAAGGGGAGATAACTGTCAGCTGAACTTTTGTTCACCCTCAATACAATTGTCAGCTGCCTGGACACTTAATACTAACAGCAGTCCAGTGCAGTAGGAGAAGGAAAGCAGCACCAGGGTTCCTGCACGATGATGTCCTCCCTCTCCAGGTATCCAGTGTGTTTCCTACGCAGCTGAGTGCGACAACAGTCTGGAGAGGGAGGACGTCACCGTGCAGGAGCTCCAGGGCTGCTCTCCTTCTCCACTGGACTGCTGTTAGTATGAAGGGTATTAAGGGATGCTGCTGAAAATTCTTTTGAGTGTGACCCAAAGCTCTGTGCACAGTAAAGTCCTCAAGAAGCCAGCCTCTAACCTATGCCGCTGACCATGCCGGCTGCCTGGAGAAGGGCTCTTAGAGCTGCTTAGCCGGAGGAGGTGTTCCCCGCAGCGGGGGGCCCGGGGTAAGTGTGAGCTAGATGCTGCCTGATGTGAGGTGTGGAGGGCGGGCCGAAATTGGACCTAAATTTGCCTGGCAGGAAGCTCCTCCCTGGCTGCTGCCTGCCCAGTAAGTATCATTACCTACTGCTAGTGCAAAGGAGGTAAGCAGTCATGCTTCTGCATCACCACTTAACTCTTTACACTCTATGGGCCAGACACTCTGCATCTGACCCATGAAGTGCAAAAACCAATTACACACATTTACATTGTTCCCTATGGGAACACACATCTTGGTCCTCAAATTGCTTGGTTTTGTAACGGCCTTCCAGAGCTGATTGTGTCCAAGAACAGAGGTATTAATATGTGTGTGTGTACTGCTTATACAGTATGTATGGAGTGTATTTACTGTTCTGTTTAACATTACATGTTGTGACTGTGGTGACTGAAACCCCAATGCACACAAAAGAAAAATAAAAGGGTTCTATCCACTCAGCTTCCTCAAAAAACAAACTTTAGGGGCTTTTCAGCCAAAACAGACTGTTGAACTCTTCACAGGATAGCTCATCAGTCGTTGATCAATGAGGTGCCCACACCCGACTCCCGCACAGATCAGCTGTTCCGTGCATGCAGGGTCAGGAGTAGTTTGTCTCAATTTAGTGTTTAGCTGTGATGACTTGTAACTACAGCTCAGCTTAGCTTCTATTCAAGTAAATAGGAGGGGAGCTGCAGTTACAGACAGTTACCACTGCAATTGTAACTGCTAGCATTTTTCTTTTACTTTTCTCCTAAAATCTGGGTGTGCACAGAAAGAACCGTAAACTTGCAGTATTTAAAGATATTAGGATTCACACCTTCATTCTATTCTGCTTACGTTAGTTTTTTTATTCCTGAAAATCTATCAATCTGAGTAATAATCTAGAATGGACTTCACTGTTAATTCACAGTTCAGTCAGGACACACTTTGTCAATTCCTATCTTCTCTTTGTGAGAACATGTTTGTCAAATCAACCCAGCCTCTTCTTTATATAGCTGCAATAAAGATAAGGAAAGCAGGGAGCAGTTCACAGGTTTATTGATTCTCCACAAAGGGTAGGGAAGGAAACTGACACAGACTTAAAGTGACACTGTCACCCCCCCATTTGCATTCTGACTGCTCTTACAGCTTTTATTACTTATTATATATCACACCTCATGGTGCTTGTTCTGGTAAAAAGTTGTTTCTATCACCTGTGGATTGGTATATGTGGGCGGGGCTTCGCTGCCTTTGTGCCACATCGCTCCGCCCCTAGCGCCACTTAGCCATGCCCCCATTCATGGTGTCACCGCCGCCCTGCCCCCTCAGCGGCCATTGGTGTGGGACAATCTAGGGGGTGGAGTCTAGAGCTTTAGGCTGGCCCTTCCAATGGTTGCTGAGGGGGCGGGGCCTATGTGACGACGATGTCACGGATGGGGGCAGGGCTAAGTGACGCTGGGGGCGGAGCGATGTGGCACAAAGACAGCGAGGCCCCATCCACATATACCAATCCACAGGTGATAAAAACAACTTTTTACCAGAACAAGCACCATGAGGTGTGATATAAAATAAGTAATGAAAGCTGTAACATTTACCCTTTACACCTGTGGAGAGCAGTCAAAATGCAAAAAGGGGGTGACAGTGTCACTTTAAAGGGCTTACTGCGTCACCACTAAATGGCCAGCTGGTCATAGAAAGTTTCTATGTTAGCCTAAATTTAAATCAAGTTAGAGCTGAAAGTCGCTGGTGTACAGTAAATTGGGACAGACTTTGATAGACTGAATGTCAGGGCTATTTTCCAAAAAATATATAGAACTCCCCTGAGTGGAAAGCTATTTCTAAGAACATTTGGTAACTTTTCCCCGAAATCACTATCTATATAAACCCCGTAACACTCAGGTAACCACATCTATATCCATATTAACGGCAGGTGGTAGCTGTGAGTGTAACCCCCTTGGATCAGGAAAGGGAAACCTGCGGCACTCCAGTTGTTGCAATACTACAATTCCCATGACGCCCCGGACAGCGAAAACCACAGCTTTATCTGTCGAGACAAGATGGGAACTGTAGTTCTGAAACAGCTGGAGGGCCGCGGGTTCCCCTTCCCTGTCCTAGATACTGTGGTCAATAGTAAATGCATCACCTAAGCCTTCTAAAAGGCTCAGTGACTGCCATGTAAGTTCATCACTGTGGCCAGTGCCCACATCAGGAAATCTTGCTGCACCTGTACCGCTATTAGTATCTATGGCACAGGTGATCTATTCCAGTACAGAGTTTAGCACTCTTAGGCTATGTTCACACTACGTAAAACTACGGCCGTAGTTCTCGCCGCAGAACTACGGCCGTAGTTTTGCAGGGTAGAACATAACCTTACTTTCAATGGGATCCCGGCCGGAGCATACAAACATCGTATACGCTCCGGCCGGGATCTATGCGGCGTCGCAAATAACTGACAGGTCAGTTTTCTGCAGCCGGAAAACATAGCCTAATCGCTGCGTATTTATCGCACAAAACTCGCATGAAACTCGCACGAAAGTAGCTGCGTTTTTTGTGGTGTTAAACTCTCCTGTGAAAATCATGTGAAAATCAAAACTCGCATGTAAAAATCGCACCAAACACACATCAAAATCACACCAAATACGCAGCGAGAATACACATACATTGACTTTATAGCAATCAGTATCACTGTGTATTTATGTGCGAGAAACTCGTAGAGATAAATACGCAGCGATACGGTATGAGTGAAGGAACCCTAAGGGCCCTATTACACGGAGCAGTAATCTGCTAAATCGACTGATCGTGCCATTTTGTCCGGACCTAAAATCATTGGCCACGACCACGCATGGCTACATGTAATAGCGATGCCTGCCTGGCAGATGAGGACTGCGTAAAAAAAACAAAAAAACAACTTATACACACCTCTCCACACTCCCTGATGTCCTTCAGCTCGCTCCCCGCAGCATCAGTCAGCTGCTCAGCCAAACACTGCCCGCAGCACTGTCCTGGTGATTGGCTAAGCGGCCTATCACTTCAGAGACTGCGGGGAGCAGGCTGAAGCTAGCAGGACTTTAGCGAACGCAGAGATGTATGTATAGTTGACAAATTTTGCATGATTATCGGGCTGTATATGGGCTTTATACCGGAGAAAAACGAGTTTAATAAACCGGGCGCGTGACAGGAAGAGAGTCGGGGAGGTAGTCATCTGGGCAGCTCCCCGCTCGTCACTAATTGCCGCTCCCGACCTATCAGCTTCTGCAGCAGGCACGGTCGGTACGTGCCGCGGCTGCTGCAGGAGCGTTAATACAGCTCTCCAGGGAACCATATCAGCCCAATTGGGCTGATTGGTTCCCTTTAAGCAGCTTACCACCACTTTCTTGACACTTGAGAGGAAAAGGAGCAATTTTATGTTTAATTTCAAGTTCTAGAATCAAGTAATGGTGCGTTTACACAGAGCGATAGTTCGGCCAATCGAACGATTAACAATTTGGAAATAACTATGTGTTTAGGGTGAATCGGTGAAAGACTGTTTACATGAAGCGATCTGCAAATTTTCAGTGAACGACCAATGACGATTGGTTGAAAGATCAAAATTAACGATTTCTCGCTCGTCGCTTGATCGTTCACTGTGTTTACACCAGCCGATTATCGCTCAAATGTGATCAGTATCGTGAAAATTCAAACAATAATCGTTCCATGTAAATGCAGCATAACACAAAAGCATCAATTACTTTATCATCCTTTAACAATATGCAGCTGCAGCTCTTTGCAAGCTGATAGATTCCCTTGAAAGGCACTGATGGCAAATTAGTCTATGTACTTAAGTTCAGCTATAAAGATTGTCTCACACCTCACTCACACCTTTAGCTGCTGACAGCTAAAAATATTTACTAGATTTAGATTTTTTTTCTTTTAATCTTTATTGCTGTGCTTTTTTTCCCCATCAACAGGTAACAGCTGGACATTCCTGGTTGGAGTAATAGTTGTTGGGCTGGTCACATCATTGCTGATATTAGTTGCAGTGAAATTCCCGAGATGGTATGACTTCATTCTCAGCTATAATCACCATCGTCTCAAGGAAGAAGAACCTTACATGTTTGAGGAGGAGTTCAATGTAGACTTTGACATGGGCACCAATGACAAAAGTCGAGATGATGACACTGTTGTGGTCTTTGAGCAAACGCATTCATTTGTTCCAGAAGAAGATGGGTTTATAGAAGACAAATACATCGATGAAAATGATATAACAGAGTTAAATTAAATAGTAAAAGACTTTTTTTTCCTTTTTAGGGACTATAAATAATGTATGAAATCTATCAATTACCTACATTAAGTTACCTGACATCTAGGTAATAGGGAGAGCAAGTGCCAAGAGTATCTGCCATAGGGAGGGGTTTTCCTATTGTTTTATGCTTCTGTGACTACAGCCCCTCTATAATACCAGAGGCTGGTCTATGTACTATGAAGAAGCGGAAAACTGTCACAGGATGCATCGTTTTCTAAGGTTTTAAAGGAGACTCAAAAAACCATTAACAAATATGTAGAACCCCAGGTTTTTTTTTATATTCTCTTAGAACCCTACGTTTCTCAATTGACTTATTTAAATAGTCGAACGGCTTTCTGAATGTAATATTATTTAAAAATGTAATGTAACATTACCAGTCTCAAAAATGTCACCATTCCAAATGTTTTCAAACTGCGTGGGAGCGGCATATTATATGTCTGATACACCAGGCCTTTTTGCCTAGAAAATGCTACAAACCTCCCCCCCATCAGAAGTAAGGCACCAGGAAACAGTACTTTAGCAGTCCAACAATGGAGGAGAGGAGAAGCAGAGTGTAGACACATCTGATTATAAAACTGTACATAATGCAGTCTCTAAAGCTGTCAGCTCATAAAGAAAACAGCATTTAACCATAATGGACATTTATTGGGTACAACTTTTAGCAGACAAATGACGGACCACTATAATCTGGAAGTAAGCTGGTCGTGTTTGAAATTTTTGCTATAATCAGAAGTAACATATTTTGTTCAGGAAAGATTTGTCATCTATTAAGGTTTACTTTAAGAGCATGTTCCTGAAAAGACTGTTTGTCCTTAGTCCAAGGTCATTGAATATGTGTGACTGAAAGATTGAATGACTGTACTGCCTAATAAGGACTAAAAGATGCCTATGGCTGTATGGCGAAACAACTGTTTACTAGGTGATGAGGCCGCGTCATCAGTCGCTGAGCCGCGATTGGCCGAGCACAGTTATGCTCAGCCAATCGCGGCTGAGCAGCTGATGACGCGACAGAGGGCGGCCGTCACTCGGGAAGATCGGAGGTGTTTGGGCCAGCCGGCCGAAGATGACGTTTGGCACAAGATGGCGGACGCGTGTCGACACGGATCAGGTATGTATAGTGCACTACACTTCCGGGTACACGGGTGGGGGTGGTGGGACAAGGGGAAGGGGGCCGTTCACAGACATAACATACATTACAAAGTTGTATAACTTTGTAATGTGTGTTATTCTGTGAATAATTTTTTACCGCCGCACTACCCCTTTAGGGCTGCAAAACTACTGCACTTTCTAATGCAAAAAAACAAAACTAAATCAGGATTCCTTTTGCTTTTAAATATACTGCACTGACCACATTATGGAAATCATGTAGTCTGTCTTTATAAAAGTTAACAGGAGTCATCTCTAACAGCTATTTGCACCAGCTACAATGGAAACCTTTGTGTAGGAACACTATAGCAGGCATTTCAGTTGTGTTGTAGACACCATTTTCTGGCATAGAGGGCCCAGATGCAAATAAATATATTCATAAACATTTGTTTTGCAAATATTTTGTTTGCATCTTATCCCTCTGCTCCAGTGGGGCAGGAAAGAGGCGTAACGGAGGGAGCAGCTGCATGCAGAGGGAGTGTGGCCTCTGAATGCGCAACAGTTAACATTTTTCAGGCCAAAAAAATTGGCAGTGATATCTACGCCAGCTCTGAGCTCCAGACACTGCAGGCTATAGAAACCTTACTATACAATAGCACATATACAAGCACTATGCAACAGACATGTATTATCACTGGGTTTTTCCAGTAAAAATTAAACAAAACCATTTATTTCAGAAACATTTAGAATTTGAAGCCAGATAAAGTCTCCAATTCACAGGAAACTTTACAATTATTAATATAATGCATGAATATTAGTTATAGTCACTAATCAGACAAATATAATAAAATACAAATCTTTCATATAGGAAATAATCTGTGTGATGCAGCATTTATTATCCCATTGTTACATTGAGCATCTCCTAATCCAAGATCAAAGCAAAAAAACTAAGATTTACTGTGCCAAAAAGTGGCCCCCACACAGTCTGAGGGTAGTGGTATATGTATGTTTAGCCTACTAAACTAATCTTTTTTTTTTTTTTTTACTAACACGACTTATCACATCATCTTTTTTCGCTGCTGCCTTCGGCATCCATGCATGAACGTAGTTTTAAAATGATTACTTTTAAAACAGTACTACCATCCCTTAACTTTGATGTCAAAATGCAAAAAGGTCAGCAAAGCCCCAGTGTTAAGTCTCAAAACACGGGACTGGCCATATATCCCTATTGGGAAGGACCTAGCAAAAGGATGGCTCTTGTATGGAGACCAGAATAACCACCATCTTAAGTCGCCCCTTCAGTAAATATTCAACTCAGTTACGAGTTTGACGATACAACCAGGGAAATACTAAAGCCAGGTATCCATCCACAAGCAGCTGTTTCGGAGTGTTGCCACTCATCAGTGTGGGTATGTGGGAGCAATGCCTAGTAAAGCCATACGGCAAACAGGTCGCTGATCTCAGGGAGACCAGTAAAAGAATACACTTTTGGCTGCTGGTTAAAGCGCTCAATACAGTGAAATCCTAGGTGCATTGCTCCCTGGGAAACATCAATATGCAAAAAAGGTCCGCAGAGCCTCAGTTTCGAGTCTCAAAACACAGGACTAGCCAGATATCCCTCCTAACAAATGGCTCCTGTAAAATGTAAATGTAAAATGATCACTTTTTAAACAGTACAACCCTACTTTGACTTTGATAGTGGTATTCCTTAACGCTTTAAGGACCCATGACATACAGGTGATTCATGGAATCCTGTCACTTAAGGACCTATGCTGTACCTGTACGTCATGGAGTCCGGCGGCATTTTGAAGTGAGCTCAGGAGCTAAACTCACTTCAGAGCACGTGGTGATCGGCTGCTATATGCAGCCAGATCCTCACTGTTAATAACGGGGAGCCGCGGCCCGCCATTAACCACTGCAGTGCCGCGATCACAGAACTTACATTACTGAGAGGAGCTGCACTCCCCCAATAAGGTTACAACACCCCTTTTTTATAAATAAAACATAAAAATAAATAAATATACATATTATATACTGTAGCGTGCGTAATCGTCTGATCTATTAAAATAAATTAATATTTTTCGTACAAGATAAACGCTGTAAACAAAAAGCGGTAAAAACGCCAGGAACGATTATTTTTATTATATTTTATTTAAAATAAAATGAATAAAAATTGATCAATTATGTCTCATCTACATAAATATGGTATTAATAAAATCTAGAGATTGTGGCACAAAAAATGATACCCAAAACCCCATACTGTCCCGTACCTGAAAAAATAGAAAAGCTATAAAAGTCAAAAAAAGGGCCATTGTAATTACACCTATTAGCAATTTTCTTTTTTACTGTTAACAAAAATAGTAAAACACTCAATCCAGTTCTGGTTTTGGTTCACAATACTGACCAAAAATACTGTGTGGAAACATAGCCTAATTCTGCATTTTATTTTAAACTAAAGCCAAAAAAGAACAACTACTTACGTTTGCCTCTCTGTAAAGATAACGTCTATGCCCTGGGCCTCCCGATCATTCTGTGCTTTTAGCTATAAAAAAGAAAATAGCCCCCATGAGAAATCTTAAACTATTTTCATGATTTTTAACAAAGTAATGTAAACATTCCTGTGAAGAATAAGTAACATCTACATCGACATCTGCTATCTGATGCAACAAACTGAAGAGTGATACCCAACATGCGACAAAAATGAAACCTTGCTTCATTGCACATGTGTTAGAGTTAGCTCCTAATGATGTATACCTGCATCACTGTCAATCATGCCTGGAGAGGATGTACGTGGGCACATGTAACAACAGCAGATGTCAAAAGGACACTGTTACCCAATGAAAATGTGTTTACATAACAAGATCTGAATATGTAACTGCAGTACTACTGGCTTCTTTGCAAACACCAGTGCTATGGATACCCTCTCTCATTCATCAATACAGATAATAGTGATTAGCCTGACCTTTTACACATATGCGAACGTAGTTTAAACTGGGATGAGCAGCCACCACTTGTGAAATAGCTAGAAGAGCACAAGGTGGGGCCACTAGAGGGAACCAAAGTTTAAAGCGACTCTGTACCTGCAATCTGACACCCCCCCCCCCCCCCCAAAACCACTTGTACTTTCGGATAGCTGCTTTTAATCTAAAATCTGTCCTGGGGTCCGTTTGGCAGGTGATGCAGTTATTGTACTAAAAAACAACTTTTAAACCTGCAGCCCGTGCCAAACGAGAGTATCTGTGCCCTAACTTTGCACCACCCCTCCGTCCCTCCTCCCCACCCTCCTAATCATTAGGAATTCTCCAGGCAGATTGCCTCCTATTCTCCACCTCTGTCAGCCCGGCACATGTGCTGGATCGTTAAAGGGGTTGGCCACTTTATAGTAAAATAGGTCAGTACAAAGTATTAGTAGGTGTACTCAATGTATATACTGACAGCAGCTCCCTCTGTACCTCATAGAGCTAAAATCAGACTCCCCTCATCCAGGCTGTGCTGTCCTGCTCTGTGGTGTTTCTGTCCATAAAATGGCTGACATGGAGGAGCATGTGACATGCCCTGTCCACTGTGTCCTCTATAGACATATACAGGCTCAGTGGTGGACACTGGGGGCGGGGCTTGGTCACATGCTTCTCCATGCTTCTTATGGACCAAAACACCACAGAGCAGGGCAGCCCAGCCTGGAGGAGGGGAGTCTGATATTAGCTCTGTGAGGTACACAGGGAGCGGCTGTCAGTGTATACAGTGTATATTTTACTATAAAGTGGCCAACCCCTTTAACCTCTTAAGGACGCATGACGTACCTGTACGTCAGGCACCCGTCAGAGGTGTTCAGAGCAGGGCCGCGCGGCGACCCCGCTATGAACCGCAGCGGTTCCAGGTGCGGGTATTAGCGGGCACGGTCCAATTGCCGTGCCCGCTAATACAGTAATCAGATGCAGCTGTCAAACATGACAGCTGCATCCGATTACCGGACGCAGCTTATCCCTGGTGTCTAGTGGGTGAGATCGGAGCGAGCTCCGTACCTGCTGCCGGCCGGGGACCTTTCCAAGATGGCGCCGTCCCCGACTCGGCACTTGTTTGTTTCCGGATGCAGCAGCCGAAAGCAAACGAGTGCCGATCTCATGCAGTGTACTTTACGCAAAAATTCAGCCTGTCATTGCAAAGTACAATTAGTGACGCAAAAAATAAGGGCTCATGTGGGTTTCTAGGTGGAAAAATGCAAGTGCTATGGCCTTTTAAACACAAGGAGGAAAAACCGAAAACGCAAAAACGAAAACTGTCCCCGTCCTTAAAGGGTTAAGCACCTGTGCAATGTTCAGCATGGAGAAAATGTTCCAGTGGGATTTCTAATTCCAGTGAGGAGGGACGGAGGGGTGGTGCAAAGTTAGGGCACAGATACTACAGTTTGGCAGGGGCTGCAAGTTTAAAAGTTGTTTTTTAGGACAATAACTGCATTACCTGCCGAACAGACCCCAGGACAGATCTTGGATTAAAAGCAGCTATCTGAAGGTACAAGTGGCTTGGGAAGGGGGGTCAGATTGTGGGTACAGAGTTGCTTTAACCCCTTAACGACAAAGGGCGTTTATTTACGCCCTGTTGTCGTTAAGGGCGTTCAGAACGAGGCCGCGCGGCGACCCCGCTCTGAACCGCCGCGATCCCGGGTGTAACCCGGGGCCGCGGATATAAGCGGGCACGGTCCGATCACCGTGCCCGCTAATAAGGTAATCGGATGCAGCTGTCAAAGTTGACAGCTGCATCCAATTACCGGATGCAGCCGTTCCCTGGTGTCTAGTGGTGGAGATCGCTCCCCCGGGACGTTGTCCTAGAGGAGCGATCTCTGTGACTGCAGCAGCCGAAAGCAAACGAGTGCCGATCTCATTGATCTTTGCTGTATAAGTATACAGCAAAGATCTCAATGAGAGATCTGAGTGTATATACTAGAAGTCCCCCAGGGGGCTTCTAGTATAAGTGTAAAGAAAATTTTAAAAAGTGTTGTTGTCAATAAAAAGTCCCCTCCCCTAATAAAAGTCTGAATCACCCCCCTTTTCCCAGGTTATAAATAAAAATAAATAAATAAACAAACATGTTTGCTATCGCCGCGTGCGTAATCGCCCAAACTATTAATTAATCACATTCCTGATCTCGCACGGTAAACTGCGTAATCGCCCAAAAATCCCAAAGTGCAAAATTGCGCAATTTTGGTTGCATCAAATCCAGAAAAATTGTAATAAAAAGCGATCAAAAAGTCGCATATGCGCAATCAAGGTACCGATAGAAAGTAAACATCATGGCGCAAAAAATGACACCTCACACAGCCCCATAGACCAAAGCGATTTTAAGGAACATATATTTGTTAACAATGGTTTGAATTTTTTACAGGCCATCAGATACAATAAAAGTTATACATGTTCTACAGTATATCGTTTTAATCGTAACGACTTGAGGAACACATATAACAAGTCAGTTTTACCCCAGGGTGAATGGCGTAAAAACAAATACCCCCCAAATAAACAAAAAAATTGTTCAATTTCACCACACATTTATTTTTTTTCTGGTTTTCCACTGTACTTTATGAAAAAATTCAGCCTGTCATTGCAAAGTACAATTAGTGACGCAAAAAATAAGGGCTCATGTGGGTTTCTAGTTGGAAAAATTTAAGTGCTATGGCCTTTTAAAGGTAACCAATCACCTAAAAAATCAATATAAAGGCAATAATATGTGCTAATACACCCCCTAACACACTTTCCATACATGTATCTATAGCAGCTGCCCCTGCCCCACACACCCCAAAATCATACTTTGATCTTGTCCTCGCCGTATGCAAATTCCAGGAAGGTAGTCATGTGGGCGTTAGTTCAGTGCAAGTAGTCACGGCCTTGGGGGCGGGGTATCGCTGTAATTACGCCTCTATGGGCATCATTCACAGCCCCCTGACACTGCATCATCATAGGGGACGGGGCCTGGACTGTGTAACTGAGATACGGTGGCTCCCTATCCCCGCTATATGTGTGATCAAGCACTGGCCTCTCATACCGGCAGCTCATGCTGAATGAATGATTATACAGCCAGCACATAAACCAAAGCGCCGTTGCTGTACTGCTGGCTGCTGAGGGGTTAACCTCATTCATTCAGCGTCTCAGCGAAGCTCCTATCCCCCCTCTGGCAATTACTGTGGCCCCCCTCCTCTCTCCATCTCTCAACAATCAGAAACATAGTTTATATACTTATCATCCCTCCTGAGCGGCTACTGTTTGAATTTCCCACCGCCTGCACACCCCTGATTTCCATTCTTGGTCTTCATTTCTTCTTGGTTTCACCTTCCCATGATGCACTTTGGCTGCTGTGACATTGCAAGTGCCTGCCCCTCCATTCACTTCAACTCCCATCATACACTAAACATGACCCCCTCTCTCTCTCTTCAGTCAGGCTGCCATATAATCACACAGGTTGTCAGCCCCTGCACAAAAGCTGCACACACATAATTTCACTTTGCAGGATGGCCATCCCTAATTAGGTCAGGGCAGCAGGGGAGAGATAAGACTGGGGTCTGTGTAGCTCATCTGCCAGGAGTCAGTCAGGAGGGAAGATAAGCAAGTGACATGACTCCTTCACTCACTGAGTCCACTCGGCAGCAGGAAGTGGGGTCCTGTAGCTGGCTATGTGCTGGGAGTCAGTCCTGAGGGAACATAAGCAAGTGACATGACTCAGATGGCTTGCAGTTGCTCAGCCAATCGGAGCTGAGCAAGCAGAGTCACCTGACAAGGTAGGGGAGGGGAAGGCTGATGTAACAGGAGCTAGACCAGCCCTCCTGCTGATGACTCATGGTCACAAGAAGGAGCTCAGAGAAGAGCCTGGTTACAACAGTAATTAAGTATGTGTGAGTTTCCTACACTTCCTGGTGGGGGGTTGAGGGGGGAAAAGACAGGGAAGGGAGGCAGATAGGTGATTGAAGCATATTACACAGTTATATAACTTTGTAATGTACTTCAATTACTGGGAAAAAGTTTTTCATGGGAGTTGTCCTTTAATAGATGTTAATGACATGTGTAATTGTGTTATTGGGATCTCTGTTCCTTTAGTAAAGTGGTGACACTTACCATGTTATAGTCATTTAGTACTTCTTCCATGTCTGTGTTAGTATTCAGCTTGTCTACCAACTGAAAAATAAACAAAAGATCTATTATAGCCAATAAGGTACGCTTTCTTTACTGTTTTCTTCTCAACCAGTGAGGCTTACACAATTGCCCTTAGTATAGAAAAAGGGTTGTCCCATATGGTTATGTACCTAAGAAGAACATAAGGATCCCAGGCTGTCTGTTGAATAGTTTCCGATTTGTTGTGGACAACATATTTCTAAGCGCAACAATAGGGGGGCATCTATCAAGACAGTCTAACATAAAGCGCTGCCCCATGCCAGATTTACTGAGAGGTGCATGTCTCTCACTAAATTCTGTGAATCTGGGGCTGCTCTGAACTGGTGTAGATTTTTTACATGATTTCTGATAAATCCACTAGGATTACAGGGTAAAGTGTAACATGTACCATGTTGTAGTCAGCAAGCTGTCCTTGTTGTTCCTTAATTTCATGAGCAAGCACTTCGGCTCTGTGGAAAAATGAGAACAAATTATTTAAATTTTTTCTACATTACATATAAAATAGAGCAGAAATTCACTGCAGGTGGGTTTAACATTCAGCCTATGATTTCCTGACATAACAGCACAATTTCCTGGTTTCCAGCGATTCATGAAGTGACAGGTCTTATTTTAGGTTCCATTTACACGTATCGCAACAGATTTCTGGTAAGATAATGATTCTAACAACCCACCCACCCCCAAACCGCTGATACTGTCCGTTTCATAAGAGTAAGGCTCCATTCACACAGAGTAAAACTGGCGGAATTCTCCGCTGTGGAATCCCTCCAGCCTCCATGTCATAATGACAGTCTAGGGGAGGCTCGCGTGCCTCCTCTCTCCGCATCTCTTTGCGCTGAAGAATGAACATTCTTTAGCGTGGAGAGAGGAGGCGCGCAAACCTCTCATAGACTGTCATTATGACATGGAGGCTGGAGGGATTCCGCAACAGAGAATTCCGCCAGTTTTACTAAGTGTGAACGGAGCCTAAGTCCTTCCCCGTTGTGTCTTTTAAAATACGCAGGTACCTTGGTTAGGATAAAATACAATCTTTTAATCTGCAGCAGCCGAGTCTATATAGCATGGCCTAGAGCGTCTGTGCCCTAGTCCTGCAAAACCTCTCCTTTCTTCCTCCCTGTCCCCCTGGCAGGATTTCTCCTATTTGTTGCTTGCCTAAACAGTGCAAATATGCTGCTTCAAATCATTAACGCACATGTAATTAACCTCCCTGGCCATCTGTTTCTGCACTCTGTAATACAGGGAGGATTAATCACAGTACGGTCCTAGCATCAAATAGTGCAAAAAAACAGCCAGTCAAGGACACTGTTTATATGAGCTGCCTCGAAAGAAAGGGGGAGGTGGGAGAGACAGAAAGATCAGATCACACACAGTTTTTTGTGTCTTCAGCAGAAAGCAGCCAGCTCAGAACTGTGGAAAAGAGACTGAAAAGGTAATAAAAAGTATTGAACAAATTGTTATTCTCCAGGAGGGGGAATAATTCAGCATGTATATTACTTGAGGGGAATACCCCTTTAAGGATGTTTTAAGCATTCTCTACAAAGCAACAGCATAAGACATGACTTGCCTTTTCTCATAGGACAGATACAGAGAGTTTTCCTGATTATATGTATCAATCTCTTTAGTAAGTTTTGTAATTTCTGCTGTAAGTTCATTGATTTTGCCCCTGAAGATAAAAGAAATTAATATTAGCTATACAAGTAAATAACAAATATTTGTTTAGTTTTAAATTAAAATAATTTTTTTTTTGGTAATCTATGCCTTGTCTTGACTTAAAACGACTACTGTTAAATTCAACAAACTTCGCATAAAGCTTAGTATAAAAGAATAAAAAACAAAACAAAAAAAAAAACTTTGTTATATTTTATGTCAGAGGAAAATGCTTGTTTCTCCCTTTATTAGCCTACCTCTCCCCTAACCTCTTAATTCCCTCTAAAAGCCCTATAAGCCAGGGCTTTAAGCACAGCCTATAGTGATCAGTATTGCTCTATACTGTCCTTCAGGGTACAAACCCACACACCGTATACGCAGCTTATTTAATGCTGCGATACGCAGCAAATACGCAGCAAATACGCAACAAACACGCAACAAACACGCAGCAGATTAGATCTAAATAACTGAACACAGCATCAAATCTGCACCACCAAATCTGCTTCAAATCTGCTGCGTTTTTGCTGCGTATCTGCTGTGTATACGGTGTGTGGGTTTGTACCCTCAAGCTGCTTTTGCTTCTCTACTGTGTGTGTAGTTACTGTATACAGCCACACATTAGAAATTAGTAGTAGTAGATGCTTGGAACAACCTTCCAGCGGAAATGGAAGGTAAATCCACAATGAGTAAATGTAAACATGCCTGGGATAAACATATATCTATCCTAAGATTGAAATAAGAAGTTAATATTATAAGGGCAGATTAAATGGTCCATGACGTCTTTTTCTGCTGCTAATCTTCTTTGTTTCTAAGGGTATATTCACACGAACGGGCCCGCAGCGAGATTCTCGCTGCGAGCCCGGCAGGTCCTGGCAGTTCCCATACACTACATACTCGCTGCGGTCTAAACGACCACAGCGAGTATGTAATTCTGCCGCCCTTAACCCCTTCTGCTCCCTCACGGCTCCCCCGCTGTAAGCATACTTTACCTGTCCTTGCTGCACGGGTCCGGCGTCCTGCTCTCCCGTCCGGCCAATCAGTGGCTGCAGCTGGGCAACACACTGATGTAGTGTATGTAGTGTATGGGAACTGCCAGGACCTGCCGGGCTCGCAGCGAGGATCTCGCTGCGAGCCCGTTCGTGTGAATATACCCTTAATGGTGCGTTCACACCTACAGGATCTGCAGCTGATTTTCTGCAGCAGATTTCAGTTAAATAACTGAACACAACATCAGATTTGATGCTGTGTTCAGTTATTTAACTGAAATCTGCTGCAGAAAATCAGCTGCAGATCCTGTAGGTGTGAACGCACCCTTAGGGTATAAACCCACACACCGTATACGCAGCAAATACGCAACAAAAACGCAGCAAAAACGCAGCAAATACGCAGCAGTTTGATGGTGAAGATTTGATGCTGTGTTCAGTTATTTAGATCTAATCTGCTTCGTTTTTGTTGCGTTTTTGTTGCGTATTTGCTGCGTATCGCAGCAGTAAATACGCTGTGTATACGGTGTGTGGGTTTATACTGTAAAATGGTGCTACTCCTCATCTACACACCACAGTTTATCCTGAAAGTTTACCTGAAATGACAGGTATGCTTTAAAAGGGCATGTGTGAAATCACCCTTATGTGCATAACAGTTTGCTGTTATATCAACCATTGAAAGTAAGGGAATGTAAAAAGTCTCAATTAAGACTAAAATAAGGCATCTGATGGAACATGCTGCATTTCAAATTATCAGGATGGATTACAAACAGGAGATTATTGCATAGCCCTGTCATCCACAGACTCCAAATACATTTGTGATTACAAGTCCTAATACCCCTGCAATCCTTAATATATTACAGGGCTCCAGACTAAAAAATTTACCTAGGAGCCATTGGCTCCTAACCTGAAAAATTTAGGCGCCAAATAGAATATTTGGTCGCCAACATTTTAAAACATGTAAAATTAATGTTATGTTAAATGGGACTTACTGTGTGCAGAGGCCACGGCAGCATCCTCCTTTAGATTCTTTCTTTTCTTAGTTTGAAAACGTTCAACATGGAAACTTGCAACTTGACAACCATATACCCCCCTGCTGCCGGTGTGTTCCCTCAGCCAGCTGCCATTTTACCGGCAATGATCTACTATATATATATATATATATAGCCCCCGGCAGCCGATGACATATAGCCCCTGTGGCAATGTATATGGAAAGTGGTACTGTGCAGTGTATACATACACACACACTGAGGGAAGTGGTACTGTGCAGTGTATATACATACAGACACATTAAATGATTAAAGAAATATTAACATACCTAATGAGCCCAAGAAAGTAAGATTTGTCCATAATCTGCCTTTGGGGACCTAAAAAAGTAAGGTAAAATATTCTTGTAAACCTTGCAATACGACAATTTGTCTTTAAGCATTTCCTATTACAGCATAATATGATTAAAGGAGAAGTCCAGCTGAAAAATTTATTAAGGTATTGTATTGCCCCCCCCCAAAAAAAGTTATTTTAATCAGCACTATACACTTATTACAGGAAATGCTTATAAAGTGCTTTTTTCCCTGCACTTACTACTGCATCAAGGCTTCACTTCTTGGATAAAATGGTGATGTCACGACCCAACTCCCAGAGCTGTGTGGGCTGTGGCTGCTTGATGCAGTAGTAAGTGCAGGGAAAATAGCACTTTATGTGCATTTCCCATAATAGGTGTATATTGGTGACTTGTATAAATTTTGGGGGGCAATACAATACTTTAATAAAAAGTTTAGCCGGACTTCTCCTTTACAGAAAAAAAAAGATACAAACAAAAATAGAAACAATATTGTGATATCAGTTGGGCTCCATATGTAAGTTGGACTTACATAGGCAATCAGTCCAACTGATCATATGTGCAATTTACATTATTATTATTTTTTCGTTATCAGGCTGTAAAACAAAGCTATACTTACTTGTAAAACACAGCAATCACTGCGCTCAGGGAGATCAGTGAAAAAAATCCAATGAAGTACTCACTCAAGAGTCTCCATTGATACATTGCCCCTATAAATTTAAATATGCAAAAAGAGGGTCCTTGGAGCTTCAGTTGCGAGTCTTAAAACACGGGAATAGCCAGATATTCCTCCAGGGAAGGAAAACCTGTTGACGATCTCTAAAATGTATCAATGTATCAATTTATGTCTGTATCAATTTGTTTCTGCTCAGCACCATTCGCCTCTACATAGTAGCAGGGTGAGTGATGTATGGATTTATGCACCTTTTGGTTATTTATTTTGGGTGGGTCATGGGGGATTGTGTGTTTAATTTTCTTTTTCTTGTGTATTTTTCATATTGTTTTGACTGTCCCACTAGGGGACTTGGCTGTGCCATGTGCTGCTGGCTGGTATAATACACTGCAGTACAGATCTCTACTGTAGAGTATTATGGCTGTCAGTGTTACACGGACAATCATAGCAGATCAGTGTCTGCCGCAGGGCAGAGCCTGAATGGCTTGTATAGCCAGGACATCAGAGATCTCCAGTTGCTGTGGCTACCAACGGCACTATACAATCGCCTTGCAGAGCACCAATAGGGAACAAAGGTAGATTTGCAGTTGTACTGACTGTAGCATATAAAGGTGAACTGTCAGGATGGGAGTGTGAGGGGTGGAAATGGTTAATCAGTTCAGATGAAGTGCTGAAACTGTGGCAAGAGCCCAGCAATATGTGACAATCGGGTCCTGTCAAGGGTGACAATGGTGCTGCTTATCACCTACAAATATCACTACAACTAACCAGGCCTGTATTTAGAGTTCATGCTGCCCTAGGCACCTTGCTTGCCAAGGGCCCCCCCCCCCAGTTACATGCATGGTATATACCCTGGCACTTGGGTGCCGCTCTGCTTGATGCCCGCTATTCTTATCAAACAGACGTGATGGAGGAAGGGAGGAGGCCGGGGACGTCTTAGTTCGGGGGCCGCTTCTGTCCAGTGTGGGACTGGGGGACCTGTGGCCCACCAATATACAACCAGTGAGACACGACATGCTGACCCCGTCCTTTCCTGAATTCATCTGTATCTGTGACAAATCCCTACATTTATACAGCTCTCAGGCTATGCTGGGAGTTGTAGTTTCTCAGTGGACCACCCTTTAATAAATCACTGTGTGCAGAGACTCCTGGTGGCTGCAATCTGTGGGTGACAACCATCAGCCCTTAATGTCCAGCAATACATCTGTCTACGCTGTACTACAACTCCCAGCATATCCTGAGGGCAGCAGACTGTCAGTACATGCTGGGAGTTGTAGTTCCTGCAGCTGTTGTAGTTGGGTCCTAGGTGCATTATACACTGGATTCTTTGTGGGAGATCAGAATACATAGAACTGTGGGGGCTCAGTGCAGGGAAGTGACCCCAGAACAGCACTAATAGGGGACAGAACAAAAATATCTCCCCCTATCCCCTATTAGTGATGTTCTGAGGTCACTTCCCTACACTGAGCCCCCACAGATCTCTGTATTCTGATCTCCCACAAAGCATCCAGTGTATAGGACCCAACTACAACAGCTGCAGGCACTACAACTCCCAGCATATGCTAAGGGCTGCAGACTGTCAGTACATGCTGGGAGTTGTAGTGCCTGAAGCTGTTGTAGTTGGGTCCTATACACTGGATGCTTTGTGGCATATAAGTATTCATAGATCTGTGGGGGCTCAGTGCAAGGAAGTGACCCTAGAACAGCACTAATAGGGGATAGAACAAAGCATCTACCCCCCCCCCTATTAGTGCTGTTCTAGGGTCACTTCCTTGCACTGAGCCCCCACAGATCTATGTATTCTTATATGCCACCTAGGGCCCAACTACAACAGCTGCAGGCACTACAACTCCCAGCATGTACTGACAGTCTGCAGCCCTCAGCATATGCTGGGAGTTGTAGTGCCTGTAGCTCTTGTAGTTGAGTCCTAGTTTAAAAGTTTGCGCTAGTGTACTGTAGTGTCCGCGGGGCTGTGTCAGTACACTACCGCAAACCATACACTGACCCATTTAGACCCCAATGGTACACAGGCTCTGCACACTATAGAAGTGTTTACAGTGCAGTTACTAATGACTCACAGGTGACGTCTTCTCCTATTACCGTCGCTAACTTTTTGCTTTCTTCTCCATCTGGCAGCCATCATGAAGACTTCTCCGACCACAACTTGTCTGCAGGCGGGCAGCTGGGGGTGACGGGGGAAGGGAGGCAGCTGGGGGTGACTGGGGAAGGGAGGCAGCTGGGGGTGACTGGGGAAGGGAGGCAGCTGGGGGTGACTGGGGAAGGGAGGCAGCTGGGGGTGACTGGGGAAGGGAGGCAGCTGGGGGGGGACTGAGGAAGGGAGGCAGCTGGGGGGGGACTGGGGAAGGGAGGCAGCTGGGGGGGGACTAAGGAAGGGAGGCAGCTGGGGGGGCGGCTGAGGAAGGGAGGCAGCTGCGGGGGGACTGGGGAAGGGAGGCAGCTGGGGGGGCTGAGGAAGGGAGGCAGCTGCGGGGGGGACTGGGGAAGGGAGGCAGCTGGGGGGGGCTGAAGAAGGGAGGCAGCTGGGGGGGCTGAGGAAGGGAGGCAGCTGGGGGGGTGACTGGGGAAGGGAGGCAGCTGGGGGGTGACTGGGGAAGGGAGACAGCTGGGGGGTGACTGGGGAAGGGAGGCAGCTGGGGGGGGCTGAGGAAGGGAGGCATCTGGGGGGGCTGAGGAAGGGAGGCAGCTGGGGGGGTGACTGGGGAAGGGAGGCAGCTGGGGGGGTGACTGGGGAAGGGAGGCAGCTGGGGGGTGGTGACTGGGGAAGGGAGGCAGCGGGGGGGACTGGGGAAGGGAGGCAGCTGGGGAAGAGAGGCAGCTGGGGGGGTACTGGGGAAGGGAGGCAGCTGGGGGGGGTACTGGGGAAGGGAGGTAGCTGGGGGGGGGACTGAGGAAGGGAGGCAGCGGGGGGGGGACTGAGGAAGGGAGGCAGCGGGGGGGGGAATGGGGAAGGGAGGCAGCTGGGGGAGACAGGGGGGAAAAGCTGGGGTGACAGAGGGGGAGCAGCTGTGGTGACGGAAAGGGGGAGCAGCTGGGGGTGGCAGGGGCAGGGTGAGAATCTGGGGAGGCAGCGGGAGCATCTGGGGGGGCAGGGGGAGCCAGTGGGGGGGCAGGGAGAGGATGGGGCAGCTGGGGTGGCAGGGGAGAAGCTGGGGTGGAAGGGGGAGAAGATGGGCAGAGGGAGAAGCTGGGGGGCCAAGGGGAGAAGAGGGAGCAGCTGGGGGGCAGCCGAGCAGCTGGGGGCACAGGCAGGGGGAGCAGATGGGGGGCACAGGCAGGGGGAGCAGATGGGGGGCACAGGCAGGGGGAGCAGATGGGGGGCACAGGCAGGGGGAGAAGCTGTGGGGGGAAGAGAGAACAGCCGGGGGCAGAGGCAGACTAGTCAGGTCCCCCCAAAGCAGCTTCGGGGCGTCCGGGGTGAGCTTCTTCCGGCACACGCTGCTTCTATCTCAGGCCGGCAGCTCACCCGTGCAGCCCCGCGGTGCCCGAACTTCTTCCTGCTGCAGCGCTCGTGACGTCATCGCGCCGAGCAGGAAGAAGTTCGGGCACCGCGGGGCTGCAGGGGTGAGCTGCCGGCCTGAGATAGAAGCAGCGTGTGCCGGGGGGGCTGCACAACGGCGGCGGCGCACCCCCACCCCCGGGCGCGGACTAGGCACCCGTGGTCCGGTACCTAGGGCGGCGGGGGTTAAAAAAAAATTTTTATTTAAAAAAATATATTTTGATCCCTGCAGGTGCCGCCCCCCCGCAGGGCGCCGCCCTAGGCACCGGACCACGGGTGCCTAGTGGCAAATACGGCCCTGCAACTAACCTAATTTATCTATGTCTGAGTTTTTTTACCTTTCATTCCAGTTTTCATTCCACTGAGGCCCTGCTGAGTAACAGGCCGGTCAGCCACTTTTATCTGAGCCGAGAGTACTCCGCCTGCAGCAGGAGGCCCACCACGTGTTCCAGGTCTAGCAGTACCAGGTGGCATCTGCGGGGACAAAATAAGAATTACTACTTTCTGGGAAAACATTTTCTTAGAATTTCTTAAGGACAAAGTACTAAATGGCTGAAGCACTAAAGTTTAGACTCTGCCACAGGAAGGTTTACAGTGCACATATAAGCAACCTGTCTTTTTAGGACAATACAGTCCAAGAGCAGTCTCAGAAAGTGACACCAGGGATTAGGGTAGATTCAAATACAAACAAAAACGTGTCACAAGAAAAGCCTTTGGTGTCTCTGCCCACTCAAGGACAGAGTTGTTCCTATTTTAGCTGTGTGCTTAAGGTTATTGTCTCTTTATAATGCAAACCTTTGGTCATGTCTGAGGTCCAGAGCACTCTGCATCTGGTTTTCATGAACCCCTTAACGACAAAGGGCGTAAATGTACGGCCTTGTGTAGTTAAGGGCGTTCAGAGGGGGGCTGTGCGGTCTGATTGTCGTGCCTGCTAATTAGTTGACAGCTGCATTTAAAATGCAAGTTTTTCCCTTACCTGGTGTCTAGTGGGGGAGGGGTGTCGCAGAAGAGCCACCCCCGCAACTTTACCCGGTCGGGGTCTGCGCCATAATGGCGCTGATCCCGGCTCGGCATTCTATTGCTTTCGGCTGCAGCAGCCGAGAGCAATAGAATGCCTATTTTAATGATATATGCAGTATATTTATACTGCATAGATCTCGATGAGAGATGTAAAAAGAATAAAAAATGCTTTTTTATTAATGAAACACCGTGTGCGTAATTGCCAAAACTATTAATTTATTTCATTCCTGATCTCTCACAGTAAATGGCGTAAGCGCAAATTCCAAAGTGCAAAATTGCACATTTTTGGTCGCATTAAATCCAGAAAATAAAATAATAAATGTAATAATGTAATAAAAAGTGATTAAAAAGTCGCATATGCAATTTTAAGAAACTTTTTTTTTTTAAAGGGTTTTAATTTTTTAAAACCCATCAAATAAAATAAAAGTTACACAAGTTACATATCGTTGTAATCGTAACAACCTGAGGAACATGCATAACATACCCAAGGGCAAACAGCGTAAACACGAAACCTCCCCAAATTAAAAAAATGTGTTTTTTTTTTTTATTTCACCACACATTAAATTTTTTTCTGGTTTCACAGTGTACTTTATGCTTTTATGCAAAAATTCAGCCCGTCATTGCGAAGTACAATTAGTGGCACCAAAAATAAGGGCTCATGTAGGTCTCTAGCTGAAAAAATGCAAGTGCTATGGCATTTTAAGCACAAGGAGGAAAAAACGAAAGCGCAAAAATGGAAATTGGCCCGGTCCCTAAGGCAGGGATGGGGAACCTTTGGCCCTCCAGCTGTTGTAAAACTACAATTCCCATCATGCCTGGACAGCCAAAGGATGTCCAGGCATGATGGGAATTGTAGTTTTGCAACAGCTGGAGGGCCGAAGGTTCCCGATCCCTGTCTAAAGGGATTAAAGAAGAAGTCTGGAGTAAATAAACATTTTCAAGTAGACAGAGCAGGGAGGAACATAATAAGCAAGCCCTAATTACCTCTCTGTGCCTCTGTAGTACTGACTCACCTCTCCAGGGCTCAGGGATCTCCTGCTGCAGTAACGTCCCAACTCAAACGATGGATTGCCCACTTAGCCAATCAGTAACTGGGGCAGGATACTGCTGCAGCCACTGATTGGCTGAGAGAACAATCTATCAGCCCAGCCGGGTATTTCCCCCGAATCGTGATGACATCCGAACTCGGGGGGAAAATGGGTTCCAGTGGGAATCATGAAGCCTGTGACACTGCGCTTCGGGGGAACTGGGAGAGGAAAGTAGTACTTGTTTATTATGTTCCCCCAGCAAATTATTTTCTTCTCTGGACTTCTCCTTTAGGAATATCTCTGTACTTTGCTCCATTCAGCTTTTTCGCAACCCAGACCAGTCTCCGAGTCCCAGCTGCTGAAAAACATCCTTACAGCATAATGCTGCCTTCACCATGCTTCACGGCAGGGATAATGTTAAAGGGAACCAAATCAGCACAGTTTTGCTGAAACAGTTCCCAGCTGCACAGTATAAAGCTACTGTAGCTATAGCGGTAGCTTTAGATGGGGGAAAAAGTAGTTTTAGTCAGGAGCCTGAGGCCGGGAGAGGGGTGGCAACTAGTCATCTGGATGGGGAGCTCCCCGTGGCTAGTCATGGCTCCCTGCCTGTCAGCGCGCAGTCCAGTGATGATTGACAGGCAGAGAGGCCACTAACAGGTCTCTCTGCTTTCCCTGAGCTAAAGCTACCGCCGCAGACACGGCTGGTAGCCTCAGGGAGCTGCACAGTAGCTCTATACTGTGCAGCTGGGAATCATATCAACACAATTGTTGGTTCCCTTTAAGCAGGTGATGAGCAGTGCCTGGTTTTCTCTAGACATGACATTTAAAGAGGCCAAAAAGTTCAATATTGGTTTTATCAGAATAGAAAATCTTGTTTTCCGCAGACTGAGAACCCTTTTTAGCAAATTTTTATGTCTTTTACTGTGATGACATTGGTAATGAGAAACAACTTCACACGTGTCAATCAGCACTTTTTACCTACGTAATGGAGGTGTGGTGGAGTTCAGTCCATTCAATCCTAACTCAGAGCCGATGGCTTGAATATTGTTATGATATGTAAAGTCGGCTAGCTGAGAGATGTTATAGCGGTGTGGTGACAAATTATGTCCAAACAACTGAATTTACCACAGGTGACTGATTCAGAAACATGTTATTGTTTCCTTTTCAAAAGGCTTTCTAAAATCTCTAAAATTCAAATTTTCACATGTTTTCACATTCTCATTATGGGGTATTGAATTCCTTGTTGTTTGGGCACAAGGCAGCAATGTAACAAAAGTGAAAGGGTGAAGAGTGAAAAGTAAAGACTTTGACCCCATGTAGGGGACTGTCACCCAGCTTTTTTACTTCATAGCAAATATACACAAATCAAATACATAACAAAAAACTATGTTAAATAGAAGATTGCTGAACTATACCTCTAAATAATGAAAATTATTTAAAATGAATAATGTATATTTGTAATGTTCAAGTAAAAGAGAAAATGATGAAATCTCATAATTGGTTAGGAAAAATTATGAAACAACAAAACAACAAAAAAAACTTCCGACCAACCAAAGCTGCGGACTCAAGAGTAGCGGTGGTGCTTGATCAGAAAAAATAGTAGGGCTTTTTCTGACACTCCCAACAAACAAGGAGCAGTTTTTTTTTTTTATTTAACTTATTTTCTCATTGAAACTGACAGTCTCCTAAGTACTTACTGTGGAAAGCCTACTCGCTGTGGGTGGCACTCGGATTCCACTTGGAGGTCTGTTTGGGACGGGACCAATGCCTGCCCTTGAAATGGGACGTGCTGACGGAGGCCTCTGGTTACTTGCCATATTAACCGTTAACTGCTGTGTGGAAAGAATTTTTAAGATGTAGACAGTGACTTGTAGGAAATCAGCATGACTATAGTGCTATGCAATTACCAGAATATGTAAAAATCCCACCCAAAAGTGATTTTCTGTCATGTCACTGAGACACTTCCGAAAGGGTACAATGATTTCCAATTTTTCCCCAAAGATATCTCTGAATTCTGAAACGGCCCAAATACTGCTTGAGTGAAAGATTCCAAGAAATGTACAGTAAATGACTAAGCTCCATAGAGCACCACAGCTTGCATGATCTGAATATCAATGGTGGTCACAGACTCCACCAATGTGATCTTCTCACAAGTCTGAGGCAGATGTTAGAAGATCACAATGGTAGAGCTGTATATAATTGAACTTGAATTGAACTTTAACCCCAGGGGGTACTGCTTACTAATCTCAATTTCTAGCATACAACATAATATGTTGGCTGACGTTAAGAGGTGAATGGAGCAGCAGGGTTGGCTGCTTCTGATCTTCTGTTCTAGTGACTCTGGTAGACTCCATCAGTTCATCTATGCAATGCTATAGCATTGCATAGATCAGTATCACCAATCTAAAGATTTCTTAGTAAAGTTCCCTAGGAGGTCTTAACAAGTGTAAACATGAAAAATATTTTTTTTTCAGAAAAATATAAAAAGCCCTCCTATAATAAAAGTTCAAATAACACCCCCTCCCTTTATTTTATGGCACCCACTGTGCTTATATACTCATTACAAACATTGTAATACCTTTTCTGTAGGCATTATTTTTGTTTATTAAAGAGTAGGACATTATAGGGGAAATAACAGTATTTTTTATTTACTTTAGTGTTATTTTTTCTTTTTCCCCCTTAGGCAACTTGACGCTGCGACTGTCTGATGGCTGGTATTCTCACTGACACTGCCAGCCTATCAGACTAAGGGGCCCATTACACAAAAAGATCAGCGTGCAAAAAAGAAATCGCTGAGGAGACAGCACATCCAAAAGTGATGACTGCTTGAGAAAGGCTGGTTGTACAGCCGAAACGTTGCACTGGTGTGATTAAAGTGAAGATTACTTTTGGATGTGCTGTCTCCTCTACATTTTTTTGGATACCCTAATACGGACCTTGGTCCGGTCTGGTAAGACAAGCACTCTAATCTCATATATTGCCTTACTGGTGCTGCTTAGACTTTTGCTTGGACAAAAAAAATTGCTGTCTTGTTTCAATTTAAAGTGACTCTGTACCCACAATCTGACCCCCCCAAACCACTTGAACCTTCGGATAGCTGCTTTTAATCCAAGATTTGTCCTGGTTTCTGTTTGGCAGGTGATGCAGTTATTGTCTTAAAAAACAACTTTTAAACTTGAAGCCCTGTGCCCAATGGTCGGGGGTTAGATTGTGTATGAATTAGGCTGGCACAACCTTTGCGTCCCTCCTCCCCGCCCGCCTTATCATTAGGAATGCTCCTGGCATATTTTCTTCTGTTTGAACATTGCACAGGGGCCTTAAAGGGAATCTGTCAGCACCTATTCTTGGGTTATCTAGAGCCGTCTCATACCTCTATTTTCCCGATCGGTCCTGTACTTTCTTTAATTTATCTGCGATGATAGCTTCGTGCCGCACTTTGGCCCGACTCACCACTCCCCCTCACAGCTTGTGATTGGTGTATTGGCGCATGTGCCGTAGTGCATCGGAGCCATTGAGGGCATAGGCTTTAGCCCTCAGTGCGCCTGCGCCGCTCCGACGCACTACGGCGCATGCGCGAATCACGCCACGGGAGCGTGCATGCACTACACCAGTAACCAGGAACCTACAGATGACGCGCCAGGAGGCCAGGGGACAGGCTCCATGAATATTCAATAAAAGCTGGAAGGGGGAGTGGTGAGGTGGGCCAAAGTGCGGCACAAAGTCATCACCTCTCCCCCTCTTTGACAGTTATGAAGATAGATTACAGAAATTACGGGACCGATCGGGAAAATAGAGGTATGAGACGGCACTGGATAACACAGACCTTCCTTACACTGTCAGCACCTCAGACCAAGAATAGATGCTGACAGATTCCCTTTAACGATCCAGCCCATGTGCCGAGTGACACAGGTGATGAATAGGAGGCAATCTGCCTGGAGCATTCCTGATGATGAGGAGGGCGGGGAGGAAGGACAAAGAGGGTGTGCCAGCCTGATGCATATGTAAATGTAAGCCACGGCCATAGGACACAGGGCTGCAAGTTTAAAAGTTGTTTTTAGTACAATAACTGCATCACCCGCCGAACGGACCCCAGGACAGATCTTGGGTTAAAAGCAGATATCTGACAGTACAAGTGGTTTGGGGGGGGGGGGGGGGGGGGGGGGGGGGGGGGCAGATTGTGGGTACAGAGTCACTTTAAGCAATCACACCACTAACAAATATCTGCTGGTACATCGCTGACTGCATCTTTTTAGCTGGCCGTAAAATCATTGTTACTTTGCTTGCAAATCTGTGGGTGTATGCACACTTGGTTTGTAATTCAGATAGTAACTAACAACTATTGTTTTGTCTATTATGAGGAATGATTTCAGGTCGTTCATTTGTAATCATTAGTTGTTAATTGGCTTTGTTTAGTGTGCTGCCAATAGACTCTGTTCTCATGGTCGGTGGGCTCCGTGGCCATCAGCCATGCTGACAAATCAGACCTCATATGCCTGGGAAACCACTGCTCTCCGCGGCTCCTTCCATGGCCATATAAGATGCCCAGATGGTATATATGCAGCATCCCAATGCCCTCCAGCTATCTGCACCCATACTGGGATAGAGGCCCCGGATGGGAGCCTGGGATGCAGAGGAGAAAACGCTCGTGTGAATCCCGTCATAGACTGTCCCGGGGGTGATGTGCAGGGACACCACCTGATGGCTCAGGCCACCTATATGTCGCTACATACTGAGAATAACGCTAGAGGAACCATAAGGATTTATCTAGCTGACATCTGCGCTACTTGCAGTGGAGCACAGGCGGCAGCCGCCATAAGCACGGCCGTACAATGCTGCTTCTCTGACCGCAGTCACCTCACCGGAGACAGGACCGGACGGAGAATCCCAACTCCCATTACTTACATCCTCCGCTTCTTGCAATCTCCTGGTATCCTGGCAACAAAGTCACGTGAGTACAAATAACCAACCAAAAGGATTGAGCAACAGACAGCATTCTCTAACTGAACTCTCGCGTGAGGAGCTGCTTGCGGTCATGTGACTCAGGCTCAACCGCTGGTCAGTGAAAGAGATTGTGTCACAGAAAAGGGAGGACTAGGGGTGTATACATGCATGAGTGCACGTAGGGTGTGTGTATATATATATATATTGCTTTGTAGTGACAGAGCCGCGGTGCTTCAAAGAGTTACCCCGCTGCCGGCATGATATTGACACATCATGCCAGACAGGGAACAGATCCATTACACTCCTTCCCTGTCAGTAAGGTCCACAAATATGCAGAAGTGTGAATGCCCCCTGAGGCTGGCTCCAAACTGCGATTTTCCTATCCACTCAATGTATCCGTTTTTAATTGGTTCCTTTATTGCAGTGCTTCTCAAACTGAGAGGTGGGCCTCACCATTGAGGCGCCCCCTAGTTGTTGATGAGGCCCAGCTGGGGAGCCAGTTTTTACAGGAGAAATGGTCCTTTTACACGGAACGATAATTCGCCCGATCGCACGATTAACTATTTTGAATTAACGATGTTTTTTTTTTATAACGATCAGCGTTTAGACGGAACGATACATCGTACGGAAAAACCGTTATGCGATCGTTTTGCGATCACTTAAGCCTATCTCGCACATAGGTGAAATCGTTGAAAGAATGTTTACACGGAACGATCTGCAAATTTTTTGGGACCAACCAACGATAATTTGATAACATGTTGAAAGATCAAAATGAACGATTTCTCACTTGTTTAATCGTTCTCAGCGTTTACACGGAACGATTATCGCTCAAATGCGATCGTTATCGTGCAAAAACAAAGGATAATCGTTCAGTGTAAAAGGACCTTTACTATGATCTGCACAGTCCTTTTGCTGCCTGCAATAATCTCCATTTTAGCAACATTATTAACTCATTTTGTACTTGCTTTATTAGTATATAGAGCTTGGGATATGGGTGAAAGGTAGCCCTAGCATTATTTCCAGCTTTTACATGGACTTTCACCACAGATAGTGAGGCCCAGGCACCCTCTTTTTTTTAATATTTTAATTTTTTTTAAAAGCCATCAAATAATATAAAAGTCATGCAAGTTACATATCGTTGTAATCGTACCGACTTGAGGAATATAGATAACATGTCAGTTTTACCATAGGGGGAATGGCGTAAACACAGAACCCTTAAAAATAAAAGGAATTGCACCTTTTTTTCCAATTTTTTCTTTATAGACATTTTATAACATCTCACATCACATCACATAGACAATAGATATAAAATGTTTCAACAGACATCATCCTTTTATAAACCCTATCCCACCCACCAACCCACCCAACCTGGATGTGGAGAGAGGAAAAAAAAAAGGGAAGGGGGGGGGGGGGGGGGGGGGGGGGGGGGGAAACCCCTACCCCTACCCCATCATCAAAAACTCCATTTACCCCATAGAGCCTGGAATTTATACAGACCTTCTTTTTTCCGAGCAAACCAGATCCTCTCATAGCGTTTAATGTTGTTAACCGTATTAATCCATTCCTGCAAGGAGGGCGGATGTTGTGATATCCAATTCCTAAGTATTACTAATCTAGCGTAAAATAATACTTTCACAATTAATTTAGCATGAACCCTCAAACCCCCCGAATCTCCCAGTATTAACGCCAAAACATCCCTAGGGATGCTACAACTTAATTTACCCTCCAAAGCAACGCATACCTCCTCCCAGAAGGCAGCAACCCCAGGGCAGGACCAAAACATATGAAGAAGACCGACAGCTTCCTGTCCACATTTAGGACAAACAGCCCTGGAGGTGCTGCCCACACGAGCAAATTGCCTTGGGGAGTAATAACAGTGGTGCCAAATTCTGAATTGTGTAAATCTATGTGCTTCAGATATAGACATAATACGAAGATTACTAAAAATCCGCTCCCAAACCTCCCCATTTAACTCTACCCGAGGCCCACTCCACCAAACTAAACTCTTCTCCACCACCTTATGTGTAAGTTCGTGAATCATATTTTTATAAATAAAAGAAATTGATTTCTTGCCTGGCTGGTCATTGACCAGTCTTTCAAACGTGACACTTCTAATAATTATTAATCTACTTTTATCTATTGTAAGTGATTTTGCAGATACCAGTTGCCTATAATAGAACCAATGCTTATCGCTCAATCCATAAGCTTCTTTCAGTCTCTCAAACTCAAATAAGAGTGCCATTATCAAACAGTTGACCAACCCTAGTGATACCCTTATCCCCCCAAAACTGAATACATTCTAATTTCCCAAATTCAGGCAAGAAATTATTATACCACAGTGGGGTAAAATGTAAACTCCCCTCTATACCGCATTTCTCCTTAACATACCCCCAAACCTTATCAATCAGTGTACAAAATAACCAACCTTTATATATCCCCTCACAAATAATACCAGACTCCAAGAGCTCCAACCATGTGTTATGTTTACTTAATAATAATAAATGAGCAAAAATCCCAATTCTATTCCCCTTCAACAAACGAGAGAAGTGACATGAAATAAAATAAAGACGTAAATTCGGCATACCAAACCCCCCCCCCCCCCCCCCACCAACTGGGGCAGCAAAAGTAAGATATTTGAGGCGGACCCGTTTCCTGCCCCAGATTAGGCCCCCAAGCATCACCTCTATTTTCCTGATCCAGGAGTTACTGATCCATACTGATGCAGCACCAAAAAAAGGAGTTGTGGAAGCACCACCATTTTGATAATGGCCAATCTGTCCGTAATAGATAAGGGTAATTTAACCCAAATTTTAATCCTCTTTTCTAACTTCTTGGCAAAGGGGGACAGATTAGCCATAGCAAAATTTTTCCCATTACTAGTTATTTGTATCCCCAGATAATCCAGGGGGTCAGAGGGCCTGAGAATCCTTAATTTCCCCAGCTCTACAGTAATTTCAGAGTCCAGAGGGAGGAGGGATGATTTTTCCCAATTTATTTGTAGTCTGGAGAACCTGCCATAACCCTCCATTTTCTCAATGAGGCCTGGGAGAACCCTCTCAGGTTCACAGATAAAGAAAAGAATGTCATCTGCATATAGCAGTATTTTATTGCTTGGTCCGGTCAAGCCAAACCCCTCATATTCTAAATGCTGCCTTGCCCACTCCGCCAGAGGCTCCATGTAAAGGGAAAATAATAATGGAGAGAGGGGACAGCCCTGGCGCGTCCCCCTTGACAACTCAAATGAGCGAGAGAGACCTCCACCAAGCTGAATTTTTGCCACCGGGTTCGTATATAGAATTTTGACCCATGTCAGAAAGAGGCCCCCCAGCCCTACTTTTTCTAACACCGCCCATAAAAAGCCCCACTCCACCCTGTCAAAGGCCTTAGAGGCATCAAGAGACAGGATGGAGCGGGACCCAGGGCCCGTAGACTGAATAGCTGCATAGACTTTTTGGATATTATCATGGACAGTCATATTAGGCATGAATCCCCCTTGCTCCTCACCCACCAAGCTAGATATAACCGATTTTAGGCGCAGAGCAAGTACTTTAGCCAAAATCTTGACGTCCGTATTTAAGAGTGAAATAGGACGGTATGAAGGGATCTCCAAGGGATCCTTTCCTTTCTTGGGAATCAAAACAATATGGGCTTCTCGCATGGTCATAGGTAGTCCCCCCCCCCCCTCAATGATTCATTTAGAACCTCAAGGAGGATAGGCAAGGAATTGAAAAGGCAAACCATCAGAACCAGGGGAAGAATTGCCTGAGAAGGACCCCAGGGCCTCTGTTAGTTCAGCAAGAGTTATATCCTGCTCCATCCTTCCCCGCTGCTCTTCTGTTAAAATTGGAAGATTCAGCCCGTCTAAAAAGCTTCGCTGCTCCTCCTCACACTCTGGTTTCTCCGAACTATACAACTGGGAAAAAAAGGTCACAAACTCCTCCTCAACCCTCTCAATACCCTTCACAATCCGCCCCTCTTGACTTCTTATGGCTACTATAGGGT